>NW_020955277.1:1800342-1898650 GCF_003031625.1 Empidonax traillii
TTCAAATTGACACAATGTCCAAAATAAAATAAAATAAAATAGCCATGGCCATGATAAATAAAAGAAGTCAAGTACCACATAGTTAAACCCCAACAAGACCACAGACAAGATTGAACTCTGGTCTCATTCAGGCTCTGACCTTATCAAGTTTGACTGCGGCACTTCTAAGAATAAAGTTGGACTTCAAAAAACTAGGATACAAACCCAATGTGTGATCTTTTAACAGATGGAATTTTATCAGGATTCCACTGTAATAAATAAAAACAATATGTTTAGAAGACAGCTCTACATCTTGGACAAAAACTAAATACAGCTGCCCTTAGAGCAATGCTGACTTGAGGACGCTCATTTTAACTTGGGGTTGCACACCTGGGCTTGCAAAGTTTTGTTTTACTCACTTATACTAATCTCCAATGTAGAGTTTTTTTCTTCCTTTTTTTTTTCCTTTTATTCACCCAAATTCTTGCATAACCTTCATTTTGCTTTTGAAACTTTGCAGAAGTCAAATAAGAGAACGTGCTTGATACATTCTAACTGTAAATGCCACTATTGTCTGTTTGAGAGCCTGTATCAATTTGATCCTGGTTAAGTATATGAAGAAAAATCTCTATGAAAAGAATATCCTACTGACTGAGGAAAAAAGTATAGGAAGAGCTGAGACTAACCTGAGCTGCATGCCAATGTTGAGGTTGTGCAAAAAGTTTCCTCCAAAAGCCATACAATCCTGAGATGTGAGCACAGCGTGAATCCAGCCTGAAATGACAGATTGTGAAACTTAAAACATACATATGAATTATTCTGAGATTGTTTTTAAATACATATATAAGTAAAAAATGCTGTTCCTGAAAGAAAAAAAAAGCAAACAAATTTGTATTCTGTGCTAGGAACAAGTAATCTAAATTTTTAAAACATGTAAACTCCAGTTTCAGAAATCCAGTGAACTGTAGTTTTCTGAAGGAGTTAAGCTTAAGAAATTTATCACTGGGAGAGGAAAGTATGCAAAGCCAACTTTTCAAGTAAAAACTCGCTCCAAAATTCAAGTAAAAATCCAAGTAAAAGTTTTCATTCCAATCCACAAAGACAAGCAAGTCAGGAGAGAAAAAATACACTGAACAAATGATAAAGTCATAAAAATAAAACAGAAATTATATGTCTTTCAATATTTACATGTTGCTTACAGTAACCAGGTTGTTTGCACAACATAAGAGAGTCATTTAGCAATGTTGAGGTTTTTCAAGTAGGAATTCAGAAGTGGTTCCATAAATTATTCTAAATACAGTCATTCTAAGTCAAGTAAAATTAGGATCAGTTTAAAAGCCAGTCTAGACACTCTATAAAAATTTGTCACATAATTGAAATACTGTCCTTGTGAACTCCACTATTCAACATGGTAAAGCATGGCCCATATGATGCTATCGATCTGGCTAATTACTACTGGATAATTTCAACTAAATACACAGGAGAACGCATGACATGAGCTTCCTGATTAAAAATAGTTACCTTTCAAATTAACACTGTGTAGCTTTATTGTAAATAAACTATAAAGAGGCTTTTTTCTTTCAAGACTTTGTTTCTGATTTTGCACACATACAGATGATCTTTGACAACGCATGAGTTGGCCAGACATTTGCAGATGAACCCATGGTTTCACCAAGGGTAGGCAAGACGTACAAACACAAGAAGCTTCCCAGCTTGAGGCAAGACCAGACCAAATCACAAGTAACTACTAAGTACAAACTACCACTAAATCCATGTCCCAATTCAGTTAATAACAAACAGCTCTCGTTGTTCTGGTATCATATGTAAAAAGACTTGAAACTGAAGTTACACTGCCGAAGCAACACACCTACTGTGTAGCCGGGAAGGAAGTTGAGTTACTGTTGCAGGTTAACCCCAAGAGCTGCAGCTTCTGTACATGGTTTCATTTTCACTCATCATCATCACAGTAGACAAATACCTTTGACTCTCCAAGGGATGTTTGTGTTTCAGTCCGTCTAAACACACATCTCCCCAGACACTGACAAAACTGACAACAAAACCACCTCACTGTTGCATCAACACTAAGGATTTTTATGGCATACCTGTATCAACTAAATGTTTTCTTTTTTTTTTTTTTCTTACTCATCTACTTGCTATTTTTATGCTGCAGTTTTGGTCAAGGTCCATGTAACACAGAAAGAAAATTCAGTGTAGACCACACAGAATACCTTGAATAATATTTAAATAACTCTAAAGAGCCTTCCAGTGCTATTCACCTACATGCAAGATTAATTTTAAATCAGAACATATTTCAGAGATTATGAAATAATTATGATATCCACTAGCATCAGTGCAAGCAGGAACAGTAAAAGTGGTTTTCAGTAGAGATCAGGGTGGGTTTTTTTCAAAGTCTTTACTCAGTCTTACAGAATTTCCCATTTTCTTAAACACCTGCCTTGAAAACTAGTTTAATTTACTGGTTCTCCAGAGTATATGAATAAGGATGTGTGTATACACAATTTACATTTAAAAGTACCATTTTATGTGTATGCACATGCAGATACCTGTACATATTAGAAATTACAATCTGAAGATATTTTTCTTTATGGCCACATTGCAGTGAGAGCTCAGATTCAGCTAATTACTTGGGAAGCAGTGACAATTTTCCAAGATCTGTGTGCCACATTCTGTTCTTCATTCTGTAATTCTGCATTCTTTGTTCATAGATGTGTGAACTAATACTTACAAACAGAGAGAATTAATGCCATTTCTTGCCAAAAACATATAGGTTTAAAAGCTCTGGCACAGATAGGTCCTCCATGCTGCACAAGCTATGAACTAGAACAGTAAACATTGAACCTCACAGGTTAAGAACTGAGAAATGGGAAAAATGCAGTAGTCTAGGAAATGCATGACAGAATAAGGTACTGACCATAATCTTCAAGGTTTATTCCAGAAGTAGAATCATAAACCATTTCCCTGCTCTGTGTATTTAAAGCTTTCTTTTCCCCAAAAAAAAAGAAGATAGCACATAGGACAATTTTTAATAATTAAATAATAAAAAGTATTTATATGGATAGTTTGGATGAGTGAAAATACAAAAAACTGGCACTCGCTTTTATTGGCAATAAATATGGTTTGATTCATTAAAGACTTGTAAGTTTATGTTATTTGAGAGTTTAAATGGGGTGGGGTATTTTCTTTGATGGATTTTTCTATGTGGGTTTTGGTTTTTTTTTTTTTAATAAAGGAGTTAATTTGTTTGGCATTTCTCACAACAAAAAACCAAACCAAAAAGAACACCCAACTTGTATTTTTAATACTCTAGCCTACAGCATAAGAAGTTTATGTGATGTTTTTGTAATAATTATGCCTAGTAGGTCTTGCAATATTCAAATATGCCAAAACAAAATGGTATTATAAAATTAAGGTAAGAATTCAGCCTGGATACCTATCAAATAGTGAACAATCTGTGCTCTATTAATTGGAACTATTTCCCTGATAGTCAAATTAAACTTTAATTTGTTGTCTTCTAATTGGGTAACAAACATTCTTTCATTCCCTGATAATTGTTATGACTGTCATGGAAGCTTAATAGCCAATTACCTGTTTTGAAAATCTAAATCTCTAAATTTTTTTTTATTATTCTGTCTTATTCAAAATTTTAGGGGACACCAAATGTTGATAACACATTTATTTTATTATATTCTTAATTACTGTTGATTAAACATGCTAAGTAATAAGAGTAAATAATAGTAATAACAAGAGTAAAACCTTACCTGTTGGAACAAATAAAGTGTGTCCTTGCTTCACAACACATTTGTAACACTTGTCAACCTTGTCCCCAAAATATACTTCACTCTGGGTGACAGATGAACTCCAAGACTCATAAAGAGCCAAATTTTCATCAGTGGGCTTGATCAAATAGAATATCTTCTCACCCTATTAAGACAGAAATATCAAGTAAATAGATTAATGTCCTCCTAGAGGTATACTACAACCTCTGAGTCACTCCTAATGAAGGAACAGATTGATCTAAATTGTAAGTATTCCATCTTCCCACCATGGCATGTTTGGGCTTCCCAGCACCAGTGTTTCACAACTGTAATCCAACAAAGTTTAGACATAGTACACTAACCAGTTCATGTCTTGTGATTTAAAGGAAACCAACCAAACTTTTCACTGGAGTGTAAAAAATTCCGGTTTTTATAAAGAATTTAGGAATATGCACATACATTAAATGAGAAAACATGCCTCTTCTATGATATATACATGGTCAAAGTTTGTGAGAAGAACAAAAAGTTGAGAATGTCAACATTTTTCATTCAATTATTTATTCCTATCAAAACCTCACTATATCACCTTCCAGTCTACTAAAGTGATCAGTCAACCAATTACAGTCTAGAAGTCACCAATAGCATGCCACAACAAAAACATAAAAATGCAACACCAAAGATCAGTAATTCACTTTCAAGTTCCTAACAGAGTTTTTCAACCACAAAATTTCACACAGGTGATAATGCCATAGCAGAAGGCTGCATGCTGAATGAATTTTGTTTCGCCTAGTTGTAATCACCCAGAGGGTGGTTGGGCACTGGAAGAGGCTCCCCAGGGAATTGGTCACAGCACCAAGCCTGACAGAGTTCAAGAAGCATTTGGACGATACTCTCAGGCACTTGGTGTGACTCTTGGGGATGGTGCTGTGCAGGGCTCAGGGCTGGACTCGATGATCCTTGTGGGTCCCTTTCAACTCAACATATTCTGTGATTCTGGACACCAAGAAACATTCATACCCAGAGAACATGGTACCAAACTGATGTTCCTCCAAAATCGATATGAAAATCAGTATAGCTGTCCTGGACACCCATCAAGCAATACTTCTGAACAAAAGGCTTAGGGAAGACAGAATCATCCGGCCAATAATTTTCCACCCACGAAAGCTTTCTGGCAATATCTGGTACTTCCACTAATTCAGACATCCTTTTTAAAAACAAACAAACAAAAAAGAACTGTAAATATAAACAGGGGTAATCATGTCTTTCTAAATGACAGTTTCCTATAAAGATATTTATTAGTTCATAAGTAATATGTTTCATAGCCACATTACATCACAGTAGCTGTCTACATAAAATACACATCCTCCTCTCTTTCCCACTACAGGCATTATACTCCTACACATATTGTTTAGCTTAGTGAAAACCACTTCCTACGTTCAAGGAATTGAAGTCAATACTCACTTTGTGTCTGAGAATTCCAGGCTGATCACATTCAATACTTTGGGTCGGTCAGGATTTGTGAAGTATTTAATATAATTATGGAGCTTCATTTTGCTGTCTGCTTGTCTTGCTACATCTATGACATCTATCACTTTGTCACCACCTGTGAGAAACAGGATGACTCTCTTAAGGTTATGACAGATTAAAAAAACTTCACTTGTTTAAGAGAAATTTAACTTTTTTTCCAGCCTTTATCAAAACATTTCTGCACAAATACTCCTCTACTATCAGTATTCTCTTGGATCAGAGGCAGATCAGCATAAACCAACCTTTTATTAGGTTTTTTTAATTACTCTAATCAGCTAAGGACAGAACCAAAAAACACTCTGAAGATAAATCCTCTTTCCTGTGGCTAGCCAAAAAGTAAGAGTAGTACTGCATCTCACTTAAAAAAAAAAAAAAAAAAGGGGGGGGGCACTATGGCTGCAACTGGAAAGATTAGCATAGAGGAAGTTATCAAAGGCAGATCTACTCCTCACTTTTCCTATAAATCATCACAACCCCCCACCTTCCTTATATATGTGCTCAATTTGCAAGCACAGTCATTTCATTTAATAATTATCACAACTGCACTTCATTTCTGATGATAACAAGGACTGGTGTACACACGATGTATTTTGAAGTGATACATCTAGAGAACTACACAAGCAAGAAGCAACCTTTAGAAAAGACAAAGACTAACAGCAACATTATAACAGCAATTGTTTTATGCCCATTTAGTTACATAATGGGCAAATTTGACAATTTATTTTGGAATGCTGGAACATGTCTAGATGTACATTCTATATATAATTACTTTAAAATGGCAAGTTTATATCATCTAGAGAAATTCCAGTTGGAATAGTATTTATTCAGTTCTCTTATTCTTAATTTCAATAATAGAAAGGTAAATTTGTCACATTCCAACTTTTTCCCTAAACTGGACAACCTGGCAGGTCAAAATGTATGCATAAAGGTGAGATGATCAAGTTTCTATCTGAATAGAAAATAATTCAAAAGAAAATATTCAGAAGCATCACAGTGGTAATTAATCTTTAAAGCAGAATGCACATTGCTGTTTAACACTGTAACAGTAACAACATTCCATATTCTGATGCCTTTGTAAAATATTAATGGACAGAAAACCTACTTTCAGCATAAATCATTACATTAGGAGATCATAAGAACACAGACAAGGCCATACACAGACTTCTCAACTGTACCATGTGTTAGAGGAAATGTCCTGCCACAATTGGCTCAGTCTCTATTTTTCTGTATTACACACTTACATGAGGTTGAAAAAATTACAGACTGTTAAGAGATCTGATAAGTAAGAAATGGTTCTTAGGAAGCTCCAGCTCTCCTGCTAAAGGAAGTCAAGGTAGGAAATTTTCCAAGAAGAAAGATTTAATTCAGACAGGCCAATTTACTGAGTCTAAAACATTAGGTTTTGACATAGTCTAACCAATGATTAAATGTATTAATCCTAAGAGTGACTCATTCAATTCCCATTATTGTTTATTGGTTAACAACACATAGCAGAAAAATATCCAGTATTCCATACATAGCTTGCACTGAAATTAACATATTTGAAAGCTGAGAAGGCTATAGGCCTATCACATATCCAAAAAGACACACACACACACGCACACACACCAAAAACAAAAGAGAGAATGAAAAAAACTCCAAAGCATAGCTTTAACTGTATTCTCTGCTACTCTTGAATTTACAAGAAATATTTAGCCCTCTGGAAGCTCTTATAATCATGCAAACATTTATTTTATTTCCAGACAGGATCATTTCAATAAGTACTTCAGAGTGACTCTTACCTACATAGCGTTCCACATCTAAAACAGAGAAAGTTGGTGGAGGAAGTCTGAGTCCCAGACCATCTAACTTAGGAACCATAATGGGAACATCAAACCCATGTTTCTCCAGGTATCTTTGTGTCAACTGGCTTCCATGCATTTTCAAAATTACTTCATCAGCACTGGTGGAAAGAAATTATGGAGTATTAGCAGAAAAGTATTCCCCAAGCACTACTGAAAAAGAAATCTCAGTTTGGGGGAGGATGGATGGGAATGGCTATATTTGAATCCAAAAGCAGAAACGGTACAATTATATTAAGCATTTAGCTAAAAGACAAAGAAAACAAACTCAACAAGCAAAGAAATTTTTACTGCACACATAAGCTGGGAACTCACAGCCGTTCTATACAACTGAAAGGATGGGGAAAAGGCATTCTCAGAGAAGGCAATAAAGTACATGTTGCTAACAACAACCACCACCACCAGCTCTTCTAAAGAGCTATAAGCCATTATGTTTCAGTGAGATATCCAATCAAGATCAGGATGAAAGTATAACATTTCTCTTCTTTCCTCTAAAGCATACGAGAATGGACAGACTACCAGAACATATGAATGTTCTGTGTTATTTGGAATGAAACTGAGAACTATTCATGAACAGACAATATTATGATAGTTGAAGCACAGTAAAGAAAATCCAAAACTAGTCATGCTACTGCCCCCACTCCCCCACAAAAACAACCCCCTAAGGCTCAAAACTTCTCACACCACCCTGCAGCAGTCCCAACAGACAACATATCCCAGTGCAAAACTGAACAGTGGAGGCGACTGCATGGAAAGGCAAATATATCCATCTGAAACAGGGATAGGACGTGGGGAATTGTAACGGAGAAGGAAGATATCATCGACCTTCATTTTTTGAAGCAGAGAAATGCTAGTTGCCTCCCCTAAGACACCCTTTGGGGTGCCTCCCCTAAGACTCTGCTGACACCCTTTCTTCGTTTTTTCCACCCAAATGTGTGAGAGTCCGTACCTTGGGAAAGAGCGCGCCCGCAGCTGTTTAACGAAGGTCCGAGTTCCAGCCTGCACCGGTCTGGAACCGTCATCCGGCTCCGTGTAGTCATGTCTGTGCCAGTTTCTCCTCTTCTTCACTACAAGTTTCAGAAGGGTTAAACTTTGAATTAATTAAATCAGATGGCTCAGATTAGCAGTCATCCCATCAGTGAACCAGACACGCCTCAATCACATTACTATGATGAACAAACCTTATTATTTTTATCAGGTGACACTCTACCCGTTTTCAACAAATGAAATCTGCAGGACACCTGACAATAATTCTCCCTACTTCTATAGCTCCTTCTGTATGAAAACCTCAGTGCACATTATACACAATTCAAGACTCCATATCCAGCACAACACAAATAAACAGTTGCAGCCTGAAAGTTGTCCAAATCTACAAAATCAGCAAGGAAACTAGAAAATCAACTTTAATTTCCTAAATTCCTTGGACTTTTTTTAATATATGGAACAATCACACCTCTTGAATATCCACAGACTTCATTTTACAAATATTCACACAACATTAACAAGACCTAATCCCACTGTGTTATCTCATCCTACGAGCATGCCCATATCCAGTCTGATAATATCACTGCTATTCACCACCATGTGCTGTTTCTTTTATCCACTGCTTATGTCACCATAACAGTGTTGGGTTGGGTGCAAACTGTTTTGGGCAAGAATGACTTTTGCAATATATATAATGCAATCATTGAGCCCCAAATTGTACAACTTCTGAGTGATTTAAAGCTTTAATGCACTCTTACAGCATATTAATATGAGACAAAAGATAAATAAAGTTTGATTACAATTTTGGGAATCTGAAACTGATAGTTCAATAGCAACAAAACTGCATTTTTAACAGTTCTTCATAGTTAAAGGGCCAAGGAAATTGAAAAACTAGATATTCTCATAAAAACTATTGTACTGATCTCCCCATGACAAATGAGAGATACCCAAACGAAAAATAAAAAAAAATGTTTTCATAAAATGGTTTTGGTTGGAAGGGACTTATCATTTAGTTCCAATCCCGCTGCTATGGACAGGGACACCAGGTTGCTCAAAGCCCCGTTCAGTCTGGTCTTGATCACTTCCAGGACATGGCATTTACCCTATCTCTGGGCAACCTGTGCCACCACCCTTACACTAAAGAATTTCTTCTTTATATCTAATCCAAATCTACCTTCTTTCAGTTTAAAGCCAGGGGTGACAAGGGGTGATGATGGGTGACCTTGTCATTTCACTACAGGTCTCTGTAAAAAGTTGCCTTATTTCTTATAAGCGCCCTTTCTATATTTGAAGGTTGTACTATAAAACGTTGTAAGCTGTATGCAGCCTCCCCATTTGAATTTTTTGACCTTGAGTGAAGCAGAGGACAAAGTGACCAATGATATTGCAGTGAACTTAAAGCCCGTCTTCAAGTTTTCATTATTTCATGACAAATCATTTCCTAATGGATATTTCATATATTCATCTTCATCAACCACTCATTTTGCACCTTCATTTATAAAGAACACAAGCTTACAGCTTTGAGAGGAAGTCCTTGGTTATATCACCTATTTGTCAGCAAACTGCTCTCTGGAGCACTTCCTCTCTCTGCAAACAAACCTGCATCTCTCATTCTCAAGCATTCTCAAGCCTTCAACAAGCTGAGAAGCCTTATTAAATCACCAAAGAGGTTGCCTCGGCAAAAAAAAGGATCACCATCTCAATCTTGGAAAGAATCTCCAGGAGTGCTGAACTTCTTACCTTTCTATTTACTTGTCAGCCTATCACTTACAACACTAAGAAACATACTAAGAGGATAGACATTTTAAGGTTGCATTTCAGATTTTCTTAAAAAGGTCAAAATCTGCTTCACAGCTAAACAGTTGCTACTGGAGGACTGTCCAAAGCTGATTTACTAACACCAGATTTATAACTTCACCGCTAATATTAAGCAGAAATTTAGGTACAGAGGCTGAGGAAACTCACAAGAGGGAAAAATTACTGTTATTTGCCAACACAGAAAGTGTTTTACAGGTGTCTATCAAACAGCCTGCAATGTAAACATGACACCCAGACAAAGAATTGCACTAATAAAAAATTTAACTTTATGGAACAGCTCATTCTTAAGTTTACATAAGTCGTGATGCTCCTAAGAATCTAAAAAATTGCTAGCAATACTGAAAACTGTAATAGGAAGCTAAGGATGTACGAGGGGAGACAATAGTTTCTAAAAAGAAAAAAAATTGGTGCTTTG
Source organism: Empidonax traillii (assembly GCF_003031625.1). Taxonomy (NCBI): domain Eukaryota; kingdom Metazoa; phylum Chordata; class Aves; order Passeriformes; family Tyrannidae; genus Empidonax; species Empidonax traillii. Next base: position 1,810,683 of record NW_020955277.1, read on the forward strand.
CCAGAAAAAACAATTGGTTGTATAGGAATAACGGGCATCATATAGTCATTACACATAAGAGGTAATTATTCCTATTGATGAGCTGTTTCCTGCAGACATGACAACACGTACCCTTTAGAAGACATTTAAGAGAATAAACTGACATTTATAGCTCTTTGCTAAACTGAAAACCAGTGCTGCTTAATGAGCCAACTATCCAAACACTGTAAAACTTCATAAATAATGAAGCTAGGTTTATTAAGTTTTCAAAGCTATTTTCTCAGTCATAAATAATAATACAAGAAATTAGTAGCTAATACTAATTTGCAATAGAGTAGTTTCCCATAAATTCACTGCTGTTACAACAGCTCATTAAAATTGTAAGATGATACAGCTGCTTAAGAGATTTTATACCACAGACTTTCCAAAGTCTGTCTTTCCAACACTTAAAAATCAGGAACTAAGGTAATTCTTTTACTTGTACTTGGCAATGTACATCAGCCTTTCATAACTAAGAGAACACTGAAGAACTGAAAATAATAATGAAAATTTTCTCTGCTTACATATCTCTTAATTCTAGAGCATTTTTTAACCCCTTAAGACATTACAGTAACAGTTGCAAGAAAGAAAAAATAGATTTAACCTAATGGATCCTAATGCTCAAACTAAAACCAACAAATAAACCCTACATAAGTTGAAATGGACATATAACACCTCCCCTCCCAATCACTCCAAACTAGTGGAAGGAACCAGTGTTCACCCTTGGTGTCCCTGAAAATTGAGGTAAAACTCACTGTGACAACACTAAAAGTACACACACTGAAAGTACACTAGACAGCTGCAGGGAGGGTAAGAAAAGCAAAGGAGTGTGCTGGAAGTTTTAACGAAAAATACTCAAAACAATAGGCCAATAACTGTACCTACTCAGGCAGATTCTATTCCCTGCCTTCTCACACTGCTGGACTGTTTGCCTGACAGACCACCACATGGCAGACTTCAAATGGGGACCATCAAGAGGTGAACAACCCTACAGTGAGGCCCCAAGTCTTGGAAATGGTACTCCAGGTGATTCCCAGTGACCAAAAAGGCAAGAACGAAATGGGAAGAACGAAAAATTCCAAGGAGCATACCATAGAATACACTGCTAAGGCCTGAGACACCATCTCATATTGTCAGCTCAGACCAAGTACAGACACTACTATCACAGGCAAAAAAAATACAGGTTGGAGCATATTTTCAGAATTTGAGAAACAAAAAAACTGATTAAAAAGCTATGTCCTGACAAACACAGTCCTCTTAACATTCACTGCACCTTGTGTTCTCTCAAAGCTCTGGATACGAGAGTCTGGTTGCAGATCTGACTCACAGCATTTATGCAAACAGAGTATTTTCAGACTTTAGGATCATTGAGAAGACTTAAAAAAAAAAAAACCTCTCCATAGTATATTTTTTTTAAATTGTTCTTTTTTAATGGTTTAGGATTTTAGGATTAATTATTTAGCATTTTACATACACAGTTGCTTACTAAGGGTCTTATAAAACTTCTATCAAATCAAGAAGAGTATTTTTTGTTTGAAATGCATGAAGAAACTGATCAGTTCATTTGATCTTTCCATCTAACTATGCAGTAGCTTTCTTTTCATTATTGGAACTTTGACATAATTAATTTTGTAGGTAACCCCTCATTTGTACCATAAAGTATGTGTTTCCTGCATATTTTAAGTATTTTTTTTGCATTACCTTATTTGATTAAGCATACTAATGTCTGTTGAAATCACAGATATACTTGCCCTCTCACAAAGATGAATTTTTGTCCCTTTCAAAACTCTAAGACAAAGTGATTTTAGAATACAAAGCTGTAAATAAAAATGGGTTTTTTTACTGACATACATAATTTCATATGACTGAAGCACTCTGGAACGTTGCTGCCACACTTGAAGTCATGAGACTTAATCAGTCTCTCTAAACACTAAAGTAAATAGAGCCCAAACCACAAACTATCATAGATTTGATTCTGACAGCTGAGAACAATTAATAACATTCCTTATGAAGACATATTTCATTATATCACCTCTGCTTGGGTTGGTAAGTGACATGTCTGAAGCTTGTACTAAATCTAGATGATCTACACACTTGAAGCAATATAATGTAATAAGGATAATTTTAACCACAGATTCTTGTCTTCCTGGAAAAACTTGTAAAATAAAAATCACTCTTAGCTCACTGTCAAAGTACTAAAGGTGACTGAGCGCTTGCAGTAGATCTGGCAAATTCTGCATTACAAGAAAGGTTATTCACAGGTATCAGCATGAAGCATACTAGTTCTCTTAAGTCAAGGAGTGAAAAGAAGTTTCAAATTTAGTAGTTTATTATTCTGAAAGTCTAATATGATCCCTCTTCTACTCCTCCTCCTAGTCCCTCTCTTCCACAGGGAAAAAGAGACAGAAAGGTGGGGAAAGAAATAGCTGTTGTTTGTGTTCTGATTTATAAGAGACATAAGCAGATTTTTAACTGAAAATGACCACTGGAGTACTAAAAACTACAAGCACATAAAAAAATCTTACCTTTCAGTTCAGACAGACTCTGAACTCACATATTACACAAGATACATATCATGCAACACATACTAACTACATCAAAACCTGACACTTTAACATTTTGTTCATATTCCATAAGACGACCACTGAGGGTGCAGCAGTTTTAAAAGCTATTTCTAAATGTAAAGTAAATTCAGCTTTGAAAAATATTCTAGGTCTTAGGCCACTGTTGACTGTAAATCATTATATGGCCTTCAAGGAAAAAAAAAACCACCAAACTAAAACACAAACAACCCCACATTAGAAAACACAAATGACCATGACTGTTTGGAGGTTAAAGGCACGCACTGCATATATGTATTTTTCTGATCTGAACATAGACATTTAATTCATTGTTGGAAAACTGAAATTTATTTTTACATTTTTTACAATTCCATTTTAGAACAGAAGTCATGGAGGAAAATCCAGGGAGTTGGATAAAGCAGTATCCTTTCAGTAGTTACAGACAGACAAAAACTGTTCTGTTTTTCCAGTGCAGATCTCTATACCAAATTTGTCTACTGAAAGGAGAACCAGAGATGTCTCTTGCTGCTCTGTTTCACACTTTTCTAGCAACTCATTTTGACCTTGGCGGAAACTTGTTTATAAATCAGAAACCCAATAACTGGAGCTATGTAACTTGCAAGGACATAAAGGGGGAGGGGGGGGGGGGAAGACAAAAAAAGCAAAAACAAACAAAAATCCCAAAAACCAACCAACCAAACATGGCTCACAGGATATTCATATTCTTGCATTTCAATAGAGTGTTGTGGCATAGCCTACAACCATCAAGAAAGGTAAGACACCTAATTCCTACATTTTTTCAAAGTTGCCTTCCATGGTATTATATTTTTGATAAGTAAAATGTAGGAACCTTGAAGCCATTTGTTGCATTTTCCTTTTATTTTTTTTTTTTTTTTTTTTTTTTTTTTTTTTTTTTTTTTTTTTTTTTTTTTTTTTTTTTTTTTTTTTTTTTTTTAATTACGATTCCCTAATTTTTATTCTCTCACTCTCTGCCTAGTCCAGATTGTTTTTTTCTAGCTCTGTGCACTTCCATTTCTCTAATCTATAGCAGTGGCTTATATTTTATTCCATCTGCATCTCCACATCAGGGAACCTCTCAGGATGGGTTTGTTTATTTTGTGGGTTTTTAATCAGCTCAGAGTTAGTCATGTAGAACCAGTACCTTCTAAATAATCAAACTCATCTTGAATATTCTTCTGAACGGTCTTTTTCAATTGTACACGGAGAGAAAACAGTCTGAATGTGTAAAATGAAATTTGAATAAGCCATACTTACTTTGAGAAGGTCCATGGAGAATTGCACAGTTGGGACAATGGTATAGATCAATGTCAACAGCATGGTGCTCCTCTACCCCAACGCAGCTGGAATAATATTTTTTAAATGTTAATGAGAATACACATACGGTTTATTTTTCAAGCTAAAAATAATTAAATCTTAGGGTTTTATCAAAACCTGCTTACTCTACAAAATTGTAATGAGATACCAAATTATCTCAACTACTGGGTTGCCACATAAATTTTGAGTAATAATTTCTTTACCACTGAACAGAGAATGCCATTAAAGGGAAAAAAAAAAAAACACACATAAAAAGAAAACAAGAATCAAATTTCTATCAAAGTGAGCAAATCCACAACATATACACACCGTTACCTCTCAGCTCCCCAGAAACCTTTGATCCTAATTACAGGAAACAGTTTATTCAATTTTCCTTATAGACACTGAGTTTAAAAAAATCTGAAGTTTATGTGCTGTCAATTTATAGAAGATATAATGGAATTTTTTTTCTTAATTTTTTTTTCTGCAGAAAGCACATAGCTCACTCCTACCCCAAGAAAAATTAATGAAGAATACTTTGATGTTCTTCCTGAAATCTTCACACTAGTACTAGCTTCCTGAGTTACACAAGTGACCACGCAAATAACTTTGTAGAAGGGTTTTTGTTTTAAAATAGCAACAAGTATTTTAAAGAGCACTTGACAGGTGTAGTGTTTTCCCAGTGCACATTTTTTCCTCAATAAAAGTCAAAGTGGGATTAAAATCGAAATCTTTATAATATTCCTGACAAAACATCTACACTGCTGATACCTAAATAACACAGTTTTAAAGTCAAAATTAAGTATGTTTTCTTAGAAGTTGAAATAGTAGAGGTTAATGGGAGGAAATGTGCTTTTGCATAAAGTTCTTGATTAAAAAAAACGTAATCCCTGCTTGCTGGTCGAATCTGAATCCTGGCAGAGTTCTTCATTCTCTGAAAAGTTTATTGACACTTACAAACTGCTGACTTTACAGTCAATAAGAAGCAAGACTACAACACTGAACATTTACACCAAAATTAGATATGTTTACGCAGTACACTCCAGTAACATAAGAACTTGAACAGTACTCCAGTCACGTAACCCATTTCATATCAGAAGTGAAATGACTGCTTAAGCACTGAAGCCTTGAAATGATCCAGCTCCACAAAGTCTTTTCCCCAGCAGCCTAGTGCCAAACTGCTGACACGCTCCAGCAAGTGTCAGTACATGCTGCCAAAACAATACCCAAAACAGTCTAGCACTGAAAGCACAATGAGCAAATCCAATCTGAAACTGAAGAGCATCTCCCATGGAACTATATCAATGTGGAATACATCACTCTGAATACTCTGTAAACAGATTCAGCTAGTTCTACTTCTCCATGCAGTACATACCACATGAAATTTAGAAATTACATAGCTTTTTCATATGCACACTATTTTAAAATCTAAATACAAAACTCAGCTGCCAGAGTTCATCGCAATTCTTGCAATATTTAGCATCTGCTTTAAGACCACAAATACAGGAATTGTTATTACTTGAAAATCCAGCTGACATATAAACAAAAAGGAAGGCAGAATCAGTCTCTAAAAATGCATGTCCCATTTCCTTCTGCTTGTGTTCTCTCTCTTTTTATAGAATAGATGAGTGACTCACAATCCTATGTCTTATAGGAAAATTGTTTTTAAATGTACATTCTAAAAGCCCCAAATGAGAAGGCTGGTTTTATATATCCTTAGGAATCTCATTATTTTAGCTAAATTTCTAATTTTTCAACAGCTAAAGATATTTATGTTCCACTGTATCTTGATCAAGTCTGCACTTCATCCTTTTGCTTGCTGTTTATCTGATACGTTCATCATCACGGCAATCAGGTTATCTTTCTAACAGTAAGAACTTGGCATAAAAATACAGTAATACCTTCAAGCTTTGACAACTGCTTGCCATATTCTATTTAAGAATGTTAATTTCATTGTCTCTTATAGAATGTTACAGGTAACAGAATTTCTGCTTTATTTTGAGGCTTTGCACTGACCACTTTGCTGACTTGATTAATTCTGTAACCTTTCAGGAAGGCACATGGGATTTTGTGTACAGAGACTGGAATGGTATTAAAATAGCTGGAATAGCCATGCAATAAGGAATGCAAACATTTTCAGTCTACTGTTTATCCTGTAAACTCAGAACTAACTGGAAAGGCAAAACACTAACTGGGCATCACGAAAGTGAATCTAATAGCAGTTGTCTGACTGAAGCAAATCGAAAACGAGGTGACAGCACCTGCATTGCCAAGGAACAAGCATTGCCAAGGATGCCACAGAGCCCATCAATCACACACAGCAAGTCACTTTCCTGAGTCCCCTTCTCCAACATACACAGATGACTCTGACATTAATCACTCTGGTTACTAGCAAGCAATCAATTACTGTGGTAAGTGCAACTTCAGACCTCAAGCATCAAAGCAAGGTCACCAAGAGGTAGCAGAGAGCCTGGAAAGCATTAACATACTCAAGCACAGCAACACTGCCAATCCACTGATGTTTTCCTGAATGAAATATTATTACCCTTCACCTTGCAATCAACCCAATCCATTTGGGTTGAAATGTCTTTAGTATGTATTACCTAGTTTTTGAATCGCTCATCTCCTGCAGGGAGGTTGTAGATTAATCCTCAGGAATGGTGAAACGTTTACAGTATTACAAAACACAATACAATAATACTAATTAAAAAAACAACTGTATGAGACTATGCAAAAATACATCCCTAATTCTGTTCATGAAGGCGGAAGGGCTGAACAGGCCCAATATTGGTCGAAACGTTCTGTAAGGAATAGCAAGGTAGAAAAATTCAGTTAAAAATAGGACTCCATGACATCAATCTCTCAGTGGTCAGACACTCATAACTTCCCCAAGGTGTCTACTATCAAGGCAGAGGCAGCAAGAAGTAGCAGAAGAATCAGGAAACTTACTAAGTTTTTTCACACACAAGAACATGCCCACACCTTGCAACTGAAGAAATCTTTCGCTACTAGAAGTTTGAGGAACCCATTCTCCATACTTAAATCTCACTGGAAGGTGAATATTTTTTACTTATTCTGAACTTTCCATTTGATTACTATATTTGTAGCTATGTAAAAGAAGCAAGTGTAAATCAAGAACAACAAGAACAGGATGATCTAACATCTCTGACAGGTACCAATGGACCTCAGCTTTTCTGTAAAGGTCAAATAAGGCTTCTTTCACAGGCAGGAAAAAATCCCGCAACAGCTGTTCTCTACCACAGTATTGTTATTAATTTAGAATTTAAGAGATGAGTACAGATAATTCAGTATGACAGATTCAACAACTATTTCACAATTATGCTAGAATGTCTTGTACAAGGACTTTTCAAAAGTCCAAAACATTTACAGGAAGTATTATCCCTGAAGATAAATTGCATGGTTGAACACTGTGAGCCACCCAAGGCACCTGGCACATCTCTCCTACAGCAGCACAACGTGAACAAGTATTGGACCCATGTCAGTCACTACACAGGTTGTTGCGCCTTCCACATCTAATACCTGCTTGCTTTCAGTCCAGTCTGGTTTTTCTCTTCCCTTCTTCTGATGTTATTAAGTACAACCACAACATTTTAGAGGTTGCTTAACTGCCTCTGTTGGTAAGACAAAGAATCCTGGTTTAAGAAAAAAATTCAAAGTACTCAATTCAAGGCCTTGTTTTCCGTGTCCTTAAAAGGATATGACTACTTGAAAAATTAATTATTTTCTTATTAAATTATTATTATTATCATCATTATTATCTTCTTAAGACAAGCATCGTATGTACTCTACCCTTACATAAAATTCCAAGTATAAAAGGGAATGATTACACAATTAGCACTACAAAAGTAAAAAAATGAGTGGTCTCGATACCCTTTTTCCCAGTTTAATTGGCAAGATATTCCTACTAGGAGATTTCCAAGATTCCCTGTACACAAGGCATACTGAAAATATAAATCTTGAAAACCGAGAGATGTAAGCAATTCTCAATGATCTAATAAGAGGACTGCAGAAAAAGGATGAATCACCATCAACAGGGAAGAGTTAATTTGTCAAGATGCTGGGTTGTACAAGAGGCACAATCCTCTTGGATTTCACCTTCTGTTCCTTTCCCCTATTGCTTCAGTTCCATAAAGTCCTTTTTCATCTCTTTCAGTAACATGTGCAGACCAATCAAACAGGCTCATCTTTGTGGATGCACTTGTACATTTTAGGAAGTCTCCCACAACAGTTTCCACTTCTTCACACACCAACATGATGCTTTGCATCTATAAGGTTCACAGGACAGGCCATCACAGGCATGTCTGCCCACTTCTTCAACAGATACTGCTGGATAAATACTGGTTTACAACTAGACATTGATTTACAGCTCAAAATTCAGCCAAAGTGTTTTTTTTAAGTTTCTCATTTCTTACTGAGACACACTAAGTTCAAGCCCCAAGACCTCTTGGTTTTCCACAGTCTGACCTCAACAGTCTGACTTTTTTTGCTGTCATTGTGCAGCAAAAATGCAAGTTCGTGGCTCTTGCTAGTACATTTGATTAGGCACAGAACCTTGCACCTTTTCCAAGCTATAAAATTACTAAAAATTATATTTTTCAAGATCCCCTTATATTGTCTATGGACAATCTTTTTCTTTCTCTACTATCCTTTTCCTGAACAAAAACTCAGCACATTCTCTTCATGTCCACCCTTGCATCAGCACCCACAACCTTTCCTTGCTATGCCTCAGCGAGCACTGCAGGCTTTATCCGTAAAAGGAGAAAAAAAGCACAGGTCTTGACATCCAGCAGGAGAAAAAAAAAAGAAATCAACAAAAATCCTGGAACAGTGGAAAAATACTAGAGGTATTAGAGCATGTTCCCTGTTATCAGGAATGCAGGGCTATAGACAATTATTAGGGACACGGCATATTTCCTATTATCTGACAGAGTAGATTCCCAAAATCCTTTTTCAATTTCCAGTTATCCACCAAACAGCCAAGAAGATATATAATCTTTACTGTATCTTAACAGTGACGAGGAAAGGAACAAGTCAATTCTAGAAGTAGCAAAGATTCATTAGTAACAGGACAGCCGTAATGTCCAAAAACTGAAGTCACTACCACAGGGTACAGTTTCTCATAACATTAAACTGAGCAGAGCAGCTGCTTCTGAAAAAAGGTCCCATCCTCCTTCCTCCAACTGCCTGACCATGGGCTTCCATTGTTTCTCTCACCAGATCTAAACCATCAGGGAGCCACATGACAAGTCGGTTCAATAAGTTGATCCAAAGGAAAAGAAACTAACTGCCACTCAACCTACTTTTTCAGATAGGCTTTAGAAACCTTAACAATAAGATTCCTATAAACAAAAAGGTATATAGGAAAGAAAATATTATGTTATTTCACTTTTACACTATTTTATCTTTCTAAAAATTATCGCTAAACAATAGGAAGGAGACAACTTTTTAACAATCTTATGCTGACAATATAGCTTTGTAGTATCAGGCCTCATTATCAAATTTCAAATCATCAAGCATGAAAGTATACTGACAAAATAACTCTGTAAGTAGTAGGTAAGCATTATAGTAAACTTTCCATTTTACCTGTAACAAGGTCTGCAGTTGCTACATTCAATTCTTATCTGTTTGAGCATAATAAAACCCAAAACACTATTGCATTTACTGCCAAAATTAATTATCAAGCTTGTAAGTTATGCAAAGAACAGCTTTTCCTACTCCATCCCAGGAACACAAAGATAAGCGCGGGACAGGACGTCAGTTTGGCAAATTTTAAGGAAATCTGGCCGGTCATTTATTTCAAGCCTATGTCTTCCAAGTGGGAAAAGAATGCCAAGTGTGTAATATTTACAGGTTAAAACAATGGAAGTACTAAAGATGTCTCTGCCACAATCAGCCACATCTGCCACTCATTTGGTACAGTATTGAAATACTTCATTAGGAATAGAAAGGCAAAGTCATAGTGTGACAATAATGTTGACAGACTCCATAGCATTCCATAGCGCAAAAACAGCTAAAAATTGAAATTTATTTGAAGAACAGTTTAAAACTTAAAATAAATGTAGTGAGCTTTAAAAACCTAAACCTCAAGCTAGCTAGATTTCCCCTACAAGCCCCCTCTTCAAAATGCTTTCAGGCACAAAGGAACAAAACTGACCAAAAGAAACCACAAAGCAACATGAGAAAGTGAAACACCAGTCATCTCTTCACCTTGCCATGATAAGCATGGTAACAATCTTGGAATCACAACAGGCTTACAAGGATTTACTTCAGCAATTAAACAATTTTAGAGAAATGCCCAACTTCTATGCACTAGATACAGAACCATATGCCTTAAAATAAATCACAGAAAAAAATACACAACATAACGATATTTCACCTTTTGATTTTGCCATCTTCACTCACCAAAACAAAACACCTTTTAATGAACGTGCATAAATACACTTTAAAAAACAATTTAAAAAATAGAAATACAGAACAGCAGCTATATGTAGCAAACATTCCCTTCTCCCAAAGTTACCTATTTTTTTCAGGGAAAAAAAAAATATTTTTTTAAGATTTGTATAGAATACATGCATGTTGGCCCAACAGCACACCTAGTTTTAGTACATATTCACTGACACACATTCCACCAACCAAGTTCTTAAGGACAGAAAAATTACATGTAAGGCCAACTCTCCAAACACCTAAAAATATACTAACTTATTAAATATTGCATCATCCTACAACACAGATAAGAATCCCAAGAATAACAATGCTATGTGCCACAATATACATAAAACTCTGACCTTTGATTGCACAGAGACATCTCTTCTGATACTTCCTAAGTCTTAAGAGATCATGGTCTACTTCAGATTAACCATCAAATTGCACATTAAAAATGTTAGTGTTCATTACATAGGTTTAGACTTTCCTAATGTAATGGAAACCTATTGCTTTTAAATTATGTAATATTTCTCAGAAATGAGGTATTGCAGTAACACACACATGCAGACAGGTATATGATCTATTTCAAATTCCAAAGGGCCTTCCAAAGACTCAAACTTCCTGCACCTTTCGAAATTATATTTCGTTTGCTAGCTGTGCTAATGCTACCCTTTCAGAGGACAGTTTTAATAGCAATACTCATGTACATTTTTCCATTGAGAAATAAAATTAGTATACATCATTTCTTTCTCAAGTAACAATGCTTTTCACTCCCTCAAAGCATAGAGGTTAAAATAAATAAAATCAGTACATGACATCTTGTCAAAGAAAACTCAACTCCAAAGAACATATTCTGAAAACTAGACGTTTAACAGGAAAATTACGGTCAGTGGAACAAAGCTATCAAGTTACATAACAAAATAGATTCAGCTACAAATACAATAAAACCTTCCACATTTAGGATGTAGCTGCATATTCAACATTATCATGATGCTACCCAAAATCTCAGGGAAACAACAGTGATGTACATTACTTGTAAACTGGTTCTTCCATTCTACAGTTCCAGTCCAGTTTGAAAACAAATTGGTATGTTTTTGAAACTTAATACATGCTTTTTATCCAAGATCCAGATTTTAAGTACAATGAGCTCAAATTATTGAAATTGCTAGAATTAAGGTAAGAAAGAAAGGATCATAACTTTTATAAAATACTTTGATAACTCAGTATCTGGTATAAAAACATATTCTTACTTCTAATAATCTATGACAAGATCGTGTGAAAAGCTGATTTTCTATACAACAACTTCATGCAACTCTTAGGAATTTAAGCAAAATAAAGCAAAATGACTGTTCAACTCAAAACCAAGAACTACACGCTCAGAAAATCCAAACAGCATTACGTGCAAAAAACCACCCTGAGGTCAAACAACATTTTTCACTACAATGTAAGACTGCTAGAAAGAGACACACAGTCCAGGTTAATTCATAATGGCCTCAATCATCATGTATTATGTGCAGCAGTTTTATGAGAAGTACTTTTCATAATCATCATTTCCTGACAGAGCCAACTTAACATTACCAAAGTACTTCTGATATATTCCTTCTGCTTAGTATCATCTAGTAAGCATATACCAAATTTCTGCCCTTCCTATGCCAAATGGGATTTCTGATTGCAACAAGATACTTTAAAAGAGTATTTACAATAATTTTTTTTCACTGTCCATTATTTTAGAGAAATGAAGGTCTGAAGGTGCCTAGATGTTTTAGTGTAGATTTGGGTAAAACAAGCTGCCTCAAGACAATCAGAAAAATAATATTTAAGAAAACTACAGCAGACCTCGAAACTAAGCAGCTTGTCAGTGAAAGCAGAGAAAAAAGCATTTTAAAAGCAGCTGTGATAGCTGAAGGCCTTCTTTCACTGTGAAACCAATGACAGAAACCAGGAGGATACCAGCAAGTGAATCAAGACATAAGATTTGTAGGAAAGAAAGAAAAAAACATCTATTGATCTGTCCTGAAGAAATTCTTTTTTAAAACCAACAATCTGCGTAATCCTTTGCATACAAAGCAAAATGCACTCTTCACTCCTCAGGAATTCAGAAACATTCTCTACAGCAGTTCAGATTCATCTTTCTCCATTCATTTTCCCAGCGCAGCCAGACTGACACACCAAAGAGAAGGAGGAACAATAGTCCAATCTGACTTCAGGCACTGTGTCTTAGTGGAGTTGTAACTGCTTGAAGCCTGTTGGAATAAATGAGAGCTATCCTGTCCTTCCCACAACTGATGCAGGAAAGAGGATTAACATTGGATTCCAATTAATTCTAGGAAGACTGGAGCCCCAATTTATCCGAGCACAGCCAACATGAATTTCATTCCAGGTTATAATGCACAGTCTACAACAGTTCTGTTTTCCTATGAGGTAGTATGGGCCATACATACACAAAAGAATACACATATTTGTATTTGTTTCAGAGAGAGAAAGCATTGCAAGGGAGGAAAAAAAAAAAATCGCCTCCATATATACTAATGACAAATGTTTTCTAGGTGTTTGAGAAAGTTTTTCAGTGATGTATTTTTATCTCCTCCTCAAGACTCCAACTCAGTTTACCTCTTCCCCTGAGATATACCATTACCTAGTAAAACCCCCTGACACATAACTGCATCTTATTTAGGTAATTTGCCTTATTTTAATTTTCAGCCGGGATTATTCTCTTATAATTGTGCTAACAAATAAGAAGAAAAAAAAATCCAAAACTTAAAACAAGCAAAAAATAAGTACTTTAAAGCAACATCTTCAAAACTAGAGGTTTTAAAGGCAGAACTAACACTCTGTCTCGATTCTATGAAAGGAAAAAAACAAAACGAAACAAAAAAACCCCCGCCCCTCACCCCACCACCAAACCACAAAATCTTCAACCATTTAAAACAGCTGCCATAGCTATCCTGAAAGAGACATCTTAAACTGAGTGCTTGTGTGTGGTTGTATTCTACCCGGAGAACAAACTACTACCTCAAATTGCTACCATTATCTCCTCAGTAGAAAAAGAGGAAGAAATAAGCTAAGCTTTAGAGAGCTAGCGAGAAGGTAAAAAAGGGAAGTCAGTACACAAATTAATTAAATTTTCAGTCATTCACGAATAAAGTGACAATTATACTTCAATACAGCAAATTGAGGCTATATATTATATGGCCTTAATTTTATATACGTATTATTTACAAATTAGGGAATCAGCATCTCTGGAAACGTTCAAAAAAAATGTGTGGATGTGGCACTTGGGGACATGGATTAGTGGTGAACATGGCAGTGTTAATTCAGTGGTTAGATTCAATGATCTTACAAGGTCTTTTCTGACCTTAATGATTCCCTGATTCTATGATATACAGCCCAGACACATTTGCCCGCTTCAGCTTCTACATTCTTATTTTTTTGTCCTGAGCTTCTTCAGCTCCAACTTGCCCATAGACTCCTGTTAATTCCCAGCAGCCATCTTAATGAAACATTGCATATGACAGGGTTAAGATCTACTGGCATCCCAAGTTCTTTGACCACAATCAACAGAAATTTCAGTTCCGATTTCAGTGCAGCTTCCTATTAAGTAGAGCAAGGGCCTTTTATACACAGAATAGACATATTAGTTACTTGTTTCTAAGAGAGAGGCCATTGCAAGGGAAGGAAAGAAAAGAGAAATTAACAGAATTAAACACAGAAACAGTCTATGAAGAGAAACTGAGGTTCAATCCAAAGTGACAAGCAAATCCTAGGAAGCCATTGCATGACAAAACTTGCATTAATCTAACAGCTTGCACCCACTGGAAGAGGTAAGTTGCTCATTCCCTTCGAAGCAAGCACTCCTATTCCCCTTCCCTGCAATAGCCTTGGTACTTACCAGATTACAAGGCAACCTGTTTTCACTCGTTTCTCTGACAGAAAGTAACCTCGCCAGTCTCTTTTGCCTGTTTATCAAGTTATCTTACAGCACAGTTGGGCAACTGTCAGAGTCAATCCATGAGAGGGAATTGGACTGTGTAATCTGGAGAGAGGGAAATGAGGAGCAGGACTGCTCCTCTTGGCCATGAAAGTCACTATACCTGGTCAGGCCTACCACTGGACTTCACCTTCATTATTTACTAATAACCAGTACTCTGACCTAATAGATAAATTGCCAATAGCTTATTAATTAGATTGCAGGGAACATCCCTCTCTGAAGGTAGAAAACTTCCTAGACTTTAATCACACACCCCGCACACCATCAAGGGAGACATTATTAAGTCCAAGAGATGCATGCGTTGGCACTAAATGTCATGTATGAACCAAGGTTTTCTTAGCACAGCATTTAAGATGGTCTTGGTCTGAATGCCTTTAGGCACCCCAGTCCTTCTCTGATGAAGTGTCTAATCAGTTCCTTGAGACCAGTTATCTGTAGCTCCAGCTACAGGAGCAGCTGATCCAAGTACCATGCAGATGTCTGACTTTATGTCATGACCAGTATGTTGTTTGCCTACAAAACACTCTTTCCAATATCTCACTAAAGTACAACAGTAACTATAAAACAAATAACCCAAACAGTTTGGAAGTTACATTTCTAAACATGGTTTTTCATAAAGCAGGGCAAGATTAGAAGGACAAACTTTCAGCTAGATTCTCACCTTCTAGTTTGGGAGAAACATGATGACCATTTTGAATCAGGAAGATATCTATATGCTCTTATTTAAAGAAATACTATTTTCAGGGAAACAACAAGGTTTAATGTTTGGGGTTTATTTTTTAGAGATTGATCAGGAAAAAAACTGCACTAATGGTTCTTTAATACTCACTGACTTGCATACTCACAGCAGTTTCTAAATTCCAAAATTACCTACACCCAAGTCTCAAAAAAGAAGAAGAAAAAAATTTATTACAACATTCTTATGTAACAGGCATCTCTAACATTCAACCACCTCTTTTTAGGCACCCTGCACTGTAAGCATTTTTTAATTCATTTGGGAATGTTTTGGTATGTCTTCAGCAGTTCCATTTCCGTCTCAACAGCTAGAAGTGTTGAATGTTCCTCATCAACAAAATGCACGACTGCAGCCTCCTACAGAGAGTATTAGCTGGTTATTCTGGTTGCCTAATGAAGATGAGCTGTTTAGAAAGATCAGGTTGCCTAATAAAGATGAGTTGTTTAAAAAGATCGTGAAGCCTGACAAGTACTATCAGTACTGTGTTATTTTATGCAATGCACAGTCTGCAAAGCTTATGACATCCTGAGTAACACTGTCAGTAGACACCATCAGATCTGTCTTGTTCTCAAGTATCTCAAGTGATAAAAAAAGGTTTGGACTTGAACAACAACAACAAACCAAAATGACTTCTAACCTGAGGGCATTGATTAGGATGCTAATTATTGTTTCTAAACTGTGCTCCTTTAATCAGAAAACGATGTCAGGAATAATTTGAAAAAATGACTTTCTACTTTCGATACTAGACAACACTATTTTCTGTCTCCCACATTCTAGCACCAGCAACCAGCACTAGCACAACCTTAAAACCACATTGTTGCAAATGCCTTATTCTGGGTTACTGCGTCTGGTTTACTACTTTTACAGAGTGCAGCAACAGCAAACTTGGCTTCAGCCTCCTTTACACACCTTTTAATTGGCTCCTTACACCAAATACAGTTTACCACTTAACTGGGTTAAAAATTTCTTACCCTGATTGGTTTTAAAGACCTCCTGGAGCCTTCTACTAAGTAGCCTTAACAGCCACAGTAGCATTCAGTCTCTGCAGCTGTACCTGAAATAAACCTTTTATTGCCTTCAACTCACGAAGCAGTTCTCCTTCAAGAAAAATAAAAAATAAAAATAAAACAAATTTTTAAACTCCTCTGCTTCTCAAATGAGTAATTCCTCCTCCAGCCTACAATATTTTTCAGACATTGCTAAGAACTTTTTAGTAAGCTTTTTAGTAAGCTGTATAATTTCTTCATCTTCTAACCACAACACAAAATAATGCATGATGGTTCCTAAAGCTTTGAAATACCTTACTTTTATAAGGCAAATAGACTTGCAGTCAATAGCAAGTAGAGACAGATGCTTCATTTCTGAAGAAATCTGAGAGCAAACTGGCTCATCATCTCTAGCTCACCATGCTCATTTCAAAAGCAGATGGAGTATCTGATTACATTAACTTCTATTTAAGCTATGATACAAGCAAACTGTTTCAGATACACAGATAATGAGTCTAAATATCAGATGTTACATTGGCTGGCTGGCAGAGCTGTAAGTAGAATAAGCTCCTTCAATCAACTAGATAATGCCTATAATTTAGAGATCTTTATTGGATTCTCAGCTGCTTATAGCGGTCCAGAGGGGCATACTGGTCAAAACTGCATCCATGCAGTCCATAACATATCAAGATGTTACTTTTACACGTTATTCTATCTACAGAAATCTAACTGTTCAATCCTCTTCAGATGGAATTAACGAGGCACAGTAATTTTCAGACCGTGTGGAAACTTCAAATAGTGCAGAACAAAACTAAATAGAATTCTGAGGTTGAGTTACATCAGAACTAAGAACGAATTTTATCTGCATCCATAATTTTTATTCTGGATATAATCTGACATGCTGATTTTAATCTCAAATTCTTAGAAGTTGAGATCCAAGTTACCAAAACCATTTTTACTCTATCATAAGCTATTTAGGATCATCTATAATATTTGCAAAACCACAAATCTGCATCTTATATTCTAGATTTTACATACAAACACTTTCAAAAGTAATCTTTAATTCACAGTCTGTGCTCCTCAGCTCCACAACTTTTAGGGCAGGGGGGAGATTTTATCCATGTATCAGTGTATGTATGTACAGCTCTTACAATACATTCTTCTTCATAATGGAGAAAACTCAAACAAGATAACTCAAACAAGAATGCTCAAAAAAATGTACAGGGAAAGTATGAAGCACGAAGCAGAGGACCTAGTGCAAAAGGTCCCCTGGAAATGAGTACTGACATTTACCATTCCTGTAAAAGTCACAGGAGACCTTATGGTTCACTTATTGTGAAAAAAAACCACAAAATTAATTCTTTGGGAGAAAATCTCTAACTGAGCCAGCACGTGCCACATTCCCTGGCATCTAAGCCAGAAGGCAAGCACAGCTGCCATACTTTCAAACTACTGGGCACTAAAAGATAGTTATAAAGGGAGAAGTTTTTGTTTTTCCAAGCAAGGTGGCAGCAGCGCTTATTCAGGGTGTGAGAGTTCAAGCCCACACATCGCACTGGAACGTTCACCTCCCTGTTACTTTTCAATAAAGATACTCTTTATCTCCCCCACTTATGACCTCTTACTCTGCAGAAAAGTATCCAAGAATTATGTGTCCAGAACAGAATGTAACACGATCCAAACACAAGTGTCTGGTTAGGGCACTCAGACTTCGACAAGATTATCTTGAGTCCTGGTCCCTGCTCTTGACATTACTGAATATATACATTCAGTGAGTATGAACTGCAGCACAAACTTTTCCAGGTCATAAGACATACTGATACTTTTTCTTAGACTTCTGATTTGTTTCTTACAGGAACATAACAGTTGTCCATGGCATGACTGGACAACTGGAAACTTGGCGTTTCCTTTTAAAAAAGGCAGCACTGTCCTTTTCTCTAATTATTTCAGGAACTGGTGAGGACTTTAAATTTGCCTAAAACCTGCCTCATACCTGCCAGGCTTTTTGGAAGCTATTGCTTTTCTAGCTTGAACATAATAGTAATGTTTTGCTTTTCGTTACAACCTCCACTAATGAAATCTGAAAGTGCCAAAAAGATTTTTCTTTAATAATTAGCAAGAAGTAGTAAATATTGACAGGGGAAAAATCCTTTACCACAAGTGTTTTCTAGATAAAGATTTAGAGGTCAATGATCTCTAAAGAGCCTTTAATGAGTCTGACAATTCACTGAATGTGAACCATCAAGCCATTTTCTTACAATTCAATTACAGAAGAAAAGTTTACTATCAATTTGTTTATATTACATAGTACTGGCTACGAAACTAAAACTAAAAATACTAAGAATAAAATAATCAAGTTATTTGATGAGAATCCCTCAGCCTTAGTAACCTCTAGTACATTAAATGCAAATACACCCAATCAGCTTTCTTTAAAAAGACTATTTTTTCTTTCAGCAATTCAAGCTGTAGTTACATAAGACAACCTCAAACTGTGCATCTCTCTTCAGAAAATGCAATAATTAAAATTGGACTTGATGCAGCTGATTCAGATGAGATGCCATTCAGAGAAAGATACTGAAAGTTATATTTTAAATTTAAATTAATTTTAATCATCACTTTTTATTTTCTGCACACCATAAAGCAGTTTCCACCTAATCAATAACTCAGCCATGCATTTGTATCAGCAAGCATCACCAAGCCTACCAGCTGCATGAGAACTTGGATCTTCCACACATCACTTCAGAGTGATTGGTCACTGCAATGGACATTTTAGCACAGAAGCTTTTTTCAGTCACAAATTATTGTTCAAAATTAACTTCTACTGCAAGAGTGTGAAGTTTTAATAGTCTCCAATTACTCTTTGTTCTGATAACAGTTTTCTTCTATATTGTCTTCAGTTTCCTGACACTTTTCCACCCAGCTTTTCACCTAGAGGACTATCTCTTCTTCACTAGGCTGCTTATTCCCTTTGTAGATACCCCGTGTGAACAGATGCTCCAATTTTTCAGACACCTGAAAACCAGAAGTCCCATTCAGTTACTTTGTGTCTGGTACAGAATTTTGAAAAGGAAGTATCTCCTTATTCCCATCCTCTTGGCATACAGTCAATAAGTTTCCAGCAATGATCATCTAGAGATTTACAGTTTTTCTTCTCAACACATGGCACGCATATTAAAGGATAGAGCACATTTCCTAACAAAAACCCTGTTCCAAAGGATCACGGTGTGCAAACTTCATAGAAAGCTGATGAATTTCTCAGAGGCTCAGAACAACGCATACATTCACACTAGAAAGATTCTTGTCCAGCTTCCTCAGGTTGGCATTATAAGAAATAGAATTTTACTATACTGCGTTAACCAATACATTCATAAAACACATTTATCTGCTACTTCTATCTCCAAATTCTCCATTAGCTGTACCAAAAAAAAAAAAAAAAAAAAAAAAAAAAAAAAAAAAAAAAAAAAAAAAAAAAAAAAAAAAAAAAAAAAAAAAAAAAAAAAAAACACCCCACACCAAAAAAACAAACCCACAAACCCCACATACACACACAAAAACCAGACAAAAAAAAAAATCACCAAAAAAACCCCCCACAGAAAAACAGACTATTCAAAGCGTTTACTAATGTGTTACAAAAAGCTTGTTATAGTTTACTAGTGTTGCCCTGGAACGGTGTGGAAAACTGCAGACAGAGGCTTCACTACTTCAGGCTGCTCTGTGGTCCACAAGCAACTCTCTGGGAATCGTCCATGCAGTTAGCATTGAGAACTGACCTCACATACTGCAGGATTTGTTCACCTCCACTCTCAGCACACATGCACCAAAAGCAGTAAGGAATGCATTGCAATTCTTTCTTAATCACATGATGTAAACGTACCAATGCCTGCTTCCTGCAAGCTTAGTCCAGACAAACAAGATGTCTGCTCAAAATCATTTCACTGCTCATCTGACCATATTTAAAGGCTGAAGCTTTATTTTTTCATGACTTTGTCTCATTTCCTTGTCCTCCTCCACACATAACATCACTGTTTAAGATTGTGTGTAGCATCAAAGAAAAATGAGCATTAGATACAGTGCAACCCAATGAAAGGCAGAGATTCAGCCAATTCAACATTGACATGCTGGGGAGAAAGAAAAAAGGGCACAAGAACACTAATGTGCAGTAAACAAACAGGATTGTAGACAAATCCTGTATCTATTCCTTAATGTAAGGAATAACCTTTGGGAAAAGACCACTTGTATGCAAGGTATCTTTGTCAGAAGTAAGTAATAACACCTGATATTAACACGTTAAACACTGCCACCAGTAAAATCTTCCTTCCACCAATATACAAGACTTGGATCTCTCTTAAAGTAATAAATCTATTCAGTATCAAGTACCAGAACTAACTAGGAGTAAAAATATTTATTCTTCTACAAAGTGAAAGGTTTGTGTTTTTTCATTAGAAAATAAAGTTATTTTCACAGTCAAATAAGGGCCAGGAAGATGAATGCACAGTACACTCTTATTGGTGAGGGTACCTAAGACACCAATTCAAAAAAAACAAAGGGAAATTGGAATTTGCCCTTACTGGTAAAATATAAATGTCATCATTTCCAGAAGCATTTAAGAGATACACCTTTACTTCAGAAAATTCTGATCTACTCAAATGATACTACTAACTCTAGTTAATACCTAAATCCTCCAGCTTCGTGATGCTTCAAGCAGAAGCCAGCTGACCATGCTGTAAGCTTAAGTACAGCCAAGGCATCTGCTTTCACTCGGTTAAATGTTAAATAAGCACTTTTCAGCCAGGACATTATCCAATCACTCAATACTACAGCTGTCCCAATCGTTCTTAGCAAGAATAAGAACAGCCCTCTAAACTCCTTCTGTGATATTCATTCCATTAGGGCAGCACATTTTACTGCAGTGTTAAGAGATGAGAAGGGATGCCCCCAGATGCCCTCCCTGTTCACACAGGAGAGTACAGCATCAGAGGCAGAAAGCTGCTGCTCACCTTTGCCCCACACCGTTCTGCCCCCCAAGCAGACAAATACTGTAGTCAGAACTTAACTTGAGATTTAGGAGACTATATATGTGTACACCATTTTTCCTAACATTCTTTTGGTCCCCTCTTACATAAGCGGTAGAGCACAGAGAAACACCTCGGAGAGAATGTTTGGGCTTAAGGCTGTGATATGCCAACACAGCACACCTTCATGAAATAAAAAGAGATAACACCATCCTGAGAGATAGACTGGCAACAATTGCCTGAGCACAGTGTCACATGAGCACAGCTACCTTGCTGTTGGTACTGTTCCTAGACTGCTCCATACAGCACTCCACAGCTCACAGATACACCCATCAGCACCCTGAAAGCCCCGTGTTAACTCACAATACCTCATTTCTCTTCTGCTTGTTCTTGACACTGAGGTTTGCAAGCCAAGAACATGATATAATCCTTAGTGAAAAGATCCAAATATTTTTGTTATTGAAACAAAACTAAAAATCTGTACCTTGGGCAAGCCAACTAGAAGTTTTACAAAGTACTACTGGGTAATAAGACACGGCGATTTCTTTGGTTGCTCTTCATTTATCTGATCTGGCCTTTGTTTATTGGCCAGTCAAACATCAATATCCCAAAAGAAAAATGTCAGTCTCTTCAGAAAATACTGCCTAATGAAGTGGCAAGAGCGACAGATCAGATCAATCCCATGCCTTCAATATCTAAGATTCCATTTCTCAGTGAGTCAACTTTCCTTGCACTCAATTCCATGAATACTGCTTTAAAAGCCTTTGAGTGAATAAAGTATTAATATCAATGGAACCAACACAATTAAATTTATGAAATTAATTTCCCAGGCTAGCTAAATCTATTCATCCTCACTCCAGTTGGCTTGTAAGACAGAATGATGTGGGAGGGTTTTGTAAAAAAAAAAAACTTTCTTGCTTTTGTGGCAAACATCAGCATTTATGCCTGCCTGAGCAACAATATTTTCAAAAGAAACACCAGTTTTGAAGTCTACTTTAGTTAATGCTGAAGTAATGGAGAAAACAGTATTAAATATTAATTCCATTCAAAAGCAGAATTGACCTGAGGAGATGTAACTAGCCACATAAATCGACATTACCACCATACAGCAGACATCTCAAGACTATTCATACTCCATAGATTGTTAGTTCTGTGTATTCACGAGCTAATGTTACAACACATTAGAAAGGACTGACAAATGAAATATAGCTTAACTATTTTAAAAGCTATATATTTCACTAAAATCTCTCTCATACATTGATAATACAGCAATAGCAATGTTGTTAATTGAATTTTCGTACTTGAGCAATGAGACAAAAGGTACAATTTCAGCATGTTTATGGTTTTAAGCATTCACATTGTACCTACAGAAGTCTTTACTGATCACTCAGAGTTGTTTCGAGAGAACAGTATTTTATTTTACGATGATGTAGGGAAATTACAAATATTTACATGAAGAGAAGTAGTTCAACGTGCAAACTATTATGTCAACAGAATGGAGACACTGAATTGCATGATCTTTCAAAAGATGATGCAGAAAGTGCACAGAAAACTGCACTGAGCATAAAAAAAATCTGCTAATGAATATGAAAACTGTCCACAAAAAGAAAAGCTAGAAACCACAAATGAAGAATGAAAACAAAATTAATGTGATTTTGCCCACTGGCAGTTAACAGAGTGATACTCCACTGTAAGGCTTAATCCATTTTACTGCCATTGTGCTACCCTAAGAGAACTCAACATTATCAAGATAAGTTTAAAATAAAATATTTCACACTCTGCACTGCAGCATCTAGCAGATATATACAGAAATTAAGTGTACCGAGCAGCAGTCCCCCACTCAGACTTCTCTTACCTCTGTAGTTTGTAGATACAAAAGTCACAAAACAGAGCCTTCTGAAAACATTTTGAACACTTCAGTCAAATCATGCATGTATTAAACATAACAAAAATCAAAAGAAAGATACTGAAGTGCTACATAAGCACCAAAAAATGACATTTTGGAGTATAAAATCATCATAAATGAACTAGGTAATAGAAAATTCACTACTAGACAGTTAAATTACACATAAATACTTACAGTGCCTTTGTTTGTGTAGTCAAGAGCAGCCAAAGGAAAAAATACTGTACTAAAAATATAGGTCAACTACAACATTATAAAAAATTAAGGTATTTTCAATCACTAAAGCCGAACACTTGTATCTTTTAACTAACACTGAAAAGGCAATAATTATTAGAAAATTAGAAATAATTTCTAATAATAACTAGAAATTAGAAGTACTGCCATTTAATAAATCAATAGAATCTTGCTGGAGTTCTAATTTAAAAAGTTGAATTATGTACCATTCAGTTCTCTTACAGGTTTTTATTGGAAATACAGTTTTTTCTTGTCCTAATTACTATGTCAGAAAACATATTCTAAAACATCTACTGCCTTTTATTCCAGGACAACAAATGAAAAAAATTTACCAAGTTACAAATCTAAAGAAAAGAAGCGTTAACTTCCAAAGTATACATATTTCAAATAAAGCCAGTTTTTCAAGAAAACAATAAGGAAAAAAAACTTGCACATGTAATTCCACATGTTATTATATAGCTTCAAAAGTTGAAGAAATTTGAATACTCACAACTCTTCAGTGCTTACTATGGTAGAATACATCTAACTTTAATATATATTAATAAGTCTTCCCACTTCACAGATGGGAACCAAAAGGGGGAAAAAAATGGTTTGCTCAAATGAAGAATACAAAAGGGTTGGAAACAGACACCCAATTACACAAGTGCTCGTCTAGCAGCCTCATTATAACTAGTTTCTTCTCAGTTTAACCAAAACTGTTTCAGCTTTTGTATTGTTAGAAGAGCTGAAGTCACTTGAAGTTACTTAATTCTTTGGCAGAGGACACACAGCTCATTAGACTTAAGTTTGAGGCTTCCATCTTACTTCTGAGGAAACAAGGCTAAGACAAGGAAAAGTAAGGTTAACAAACACATTACCTTTCCCTTGAGGTCTAAAACACTTCCCTGAGATGCACCAAATTGCCACCTAAAGAATTTAAGGTTCATACATTCCAAAAGCCAGAAAGTCAGCTCAAGAGCCTCTGGTGCCAGTCCAAAGCTTTACTGACCAGACAAGGATTTGTTGATTCAGCTCAGGTCCCTTGTAGTTTCTAAATACAAGGCCTTAATTTTCTGTAAACAGAAGTTCAGCACCAGAAGGCATTTGTAACAGTCTCTTTGCAGCCTTCACATTCCCTGCCATAAGCATCACCATGCCTTGTCCTCCAAGTCCCTTTAAGACAGATGCAGGAGCTTCACCTGTCCCTGCAAACAGATGATGCTCTGGGGTTGCACTCCCACAAGCTGTGCTGGAAGACCTTGACTCCTACAGACCCCGCTAGATGAGCAGCTGGGTTTGGGCCGAGCCCATCGCATTCAAAGCAGAATCACAAACGATGACTGAGACACAAAACCAAGGTTCCACAAAACTGGGCAAGCTATTGATCCCAAAGTGGGCAGTGACGAATTAAAATGAGCAACTCTTCTGTCTTTTCCCACCCACTATCATCACCTCCAGCAACACAGTCTCATCAGTGTTTTGCAACACCCTCAGACTCATCCTAACCTTTGATGAGCCCATTCAGCTCAGTAACCCAACAAAAAGCTAACCCAGCAAGAGAATGGGTTCTGTCAGTTTTCTGAGCAGAGTTGATTTACCAATCAGGCAAGCA
This sequence comes from Empidonax traillii, assembly GCF_003031625.1. Lineage (NCBI taxonomy): Eukaryota > Metazoa > Chordata > Aves > Passeriformes > Tyrannidae > Empidonax > Empidonax traillii. The sequence goes on from NW_020955277.1 coordinate 1,835,470, forward strand.
CTGAACCAGCAAAAGAGGAATTATAGTAGCATGCAGCCAGGAGCAGGACAGCCGTTTTCAACAGCAAAGAGTTGGCGAAGCCCATCGTGCAGAACTTCATGTGTAAAGCTCCAAAACAAAGAACCAATTCAGGAAAAACAGTCACTATAGCATGTGCATTTCCTTCTTTTCTTAAGGAGAAAGCCTGCCTTCAGAGTATAAACCACTGCATTCAGAGAGACCTGTACCATGTAACCTAACAGCTGTAAGAGGGAACCTTGACTTGAAATCTAGATCATAGTAAGGAGTGGCTGAGAAGTTTTATGTTTCTTCAGAGACCAAAGAAAGATATGTTCAAATCTACACAATATCAGAAAAACTATGTCCTACATGAACTTCACTTAGATGTGATTTTGGTGCTGAATTCTTCCTCCATTTGAGGAAAAAAAGCCTCAAGGCATCTGCAGTTTAAATAATCATCTTCAAAAGGTACATGAATCACCTTTCTTTTCAAATGATGTAATTAAATGTTTTCCAATAATGACAAACCTGCAAAAAACATCAAACACCTAATGGCAAAATACCATCAATGAACTGCTCTAGGAAAGGGAAAAGGAAAGTTAATTGTTTCAAGACTACACAAAACACAAAATTAATCTTGAGAGCAAGAGCTATCAATTTTTAAAATATTCTATATAAATTTAATCATTTTGACTTTGCTTTGCAATGGAAATGCATACATACATACATTACATATGAGGTGGCACTGTGTTTCCTTTACTGCCCTCTAATCTGCTCAAATTAAATGTTTATTTCTGTAAACACAAGAAAATTATAAAAGAAAAAGTATTTATGGCTTCTACATTTAAGCTTCTTTTACATAAAACACTGAAGATGTGACTTGAGCAAATCTGGATGGGCTGTTTCCTGTCTTTTTATTCCTTGAGGGGGAAGACATAAAAGTTGACACCATTATGAAGTTTTTGGAAGAACTACTAATATTGGGGGAAAAAACACCCAAAACCAAAAAAAAGGATGCTTTCCCTTCCCATTCCCTGTTATTCTAATATTGAAGAATAAAACAATAATTCTGATTAAAAAAAATAATCTTCTGTCACTGTAAGAAAATACATTAGAAAGGCTGCAGGCATTTCAAAGGGCAGAGACCGTTACTGTAATTGACATCCACACATCTGATAATTTCTTAACCTATTCATCATTGAGACATGTTAGAAGTTCACTGTCTTTTTGCTGAGAAACAAAACACCCCTCCTGGAAAAGTGCTGCTAAGACTTCATAGGGGCACCTGCATTTTTAATTCTCAGTTTACCTAACTGACTTCTCCCAACTCCTTTACAATCAGTACAGTACCAGCGCAGCTTTACAAAGCAAACCTCCTCAAAAAGCCAACTCTACAGTCATTTACTCCTGAAGCACTACAGACAATACATGAATTATATGCTCAAACTTCAGTTTGTTCTGACCTATCTGAAATCTAGTCTACAGAAATAAGTGACATCTATGCAACGCACATAAATCTCGTCAAGTACAGATATGAACAGAAAGAAGGACAAAAATTTCAAAGCTGACAATAGGATTTCTGCAAACTTCACAAACATATTTCAAGAACAGAGCTGACTGTAAGATCAGTTTAAAAAAAGATATTCTGTGCATAAGGTTACATATATCACAGCAAAAAAAAAACACAAGTGAGAAAAGATGACAGCATGTAGTTACCCTAATAACTAAGGGAGAGCATCAAAAAATGAAGGGAGACAGAAAGAGAAGTATCATTCTATGATACATATCATTTGAAGATGAAGCCAAGAAATTAAACAGGCTTCAAGAGTTACTGAACAGATCCAAGAGAAAGTTGAACACTTAGAGCAGAATAAAGGACTTTTTATGCTGCATTCTAGCTGGAGTATATCCTAGACAAGTCAGAAAGCGGGAAGCAGCTTAATGTGACATTTTCATTTAAAGAAGATAAAAAGATGGGAAAAACACAAAAATTGTCTAAAGTATAAATGGATTTGCCCATCTGAAAGATCTGACAGTTTGTCGCATCTAAGTCTCTGTAATCTCTCCACTCTTGTAAGCCATTCAAGACAGCCACCAAGCCTCAAACACTGCACAGGCACACGTTCCGCTCTTTTGTTCAGCAAGGGGTAATTACACAAGACTGTGGCTGGATGTTAGGCATATTAGGCCCACTGGCAGAGTAACTAAAACCCACAATGTAGGTTCACAGCATTGCCAGGCACAACAAAACATTTGCTTTTTCACAAATATTTGCCAGAAGCAATAAAATGCATATTTGATAATACTACTGTATTGGTAAGAGCAAACCAAAATACGGTCATTTGAAGACAGAGTACAAGAAGGAAACACGGGGGGAAAAAGTTCAAATAAAATTTAAAGGGACCACGTACAGACTTTGTACTGCCTCCACTGTACTGTTCAGGCACTCTCTTAACTATACACAGGAAGGCAGCAAAGAGTTGGTAATCCACTAATACGTGCTAGGTATCATGCTAGCAGCTTCACAGCCTGAACTAAGTCCGGGTTTATATATTTCTTAACACAGAAGAAACATCATTCCCATTCCACAGGCGAGGGGAAAAAAGAATTTAAAAAATCAAATCAAAAAAACATGAAACCAAGAAGTTCACCAAAAAGTTCAAGATTTGAGAGTGCATATTTTCATTCACAACCTCTGTAACAGTCTTTAGACACTCTCAAAACAAGGAGAAAGGCAGTCCCAGAGCAGACCACAGCTGGCAGAGGGCATCGGGTCTCCCACAAACCTGTCCCTTAGTCACGGGACTGGGTGAGCGTGCAACTAAATCCCAGAGCAGCATGGCTGTTGCCAGTTCCTGCTGGCTTGCTAATTTTCCACTTTTAGGGTTTCAGACTATCAAAGCAGTTCAGTGCTAATACAGTTTTTCTACCCCTTACATGACAGAGCTCAATCACAGGTACCACTGTGGAACTTTCTGCAGATCAGGATTCAGGAAAGCTTTGAATCAGGCAATACTTTCCCTCCTCATAACAATTCCAGAAACTAGTTCACCCATACTCCAGAAATACTGACGCACAAGGCTGGCATTTAAGTTCAGCCTGCATGGAACTGCAGCAATTGCCAGGACAGACTGAAAGAGTAACTACACGAATACAGAAAAATACTTGGAAGAGAGAGAACCTGTAACCTCACAAATACCTTCAGGTGATGTCTGCACCTTTAATGCAGGTAGTGACTGAGTTTTGAAAAACTTGTATTAAGCTGCTGTAACCTAAAAGAGCTGCTGTGCACTTCACTCCAAACAACAGCACTGGTAAGAGTTTTCTTTGGAAAAGGAACACAAATCCAGCCCTGCCACACCAAGAGCCACAAAGAGCCACAGAAGAGCCAAGACCGCGAATGTACCTTGATGGCAACAACACATCTGTAGCTGATGCCGGCACTGAGAAAAAACCCTATGAAACTCCACATTCGAAGTTCTGACCATGCTCAGCATCTTTTAACTGGCAGTAATCTAGACAAAAATATTAACGAGGAGTTGTTTTCAAGGTACGACAATTCTGCTTTGGCCAGTTTTTATGGCTTACAAACCCCCTTTTCGCAGTTTCTGTTATACTGCGGTTCGAGCCGGGGCGGGGGGGGAACCCGTGTACAAAGAACAAATCAACCCCGGCGTGCGAGTCAACAGCTGGAACGCTGAGAGCCTGCCTTTCATCCTAAAAAACGTGGCGAGAAAACACCCGTGCGCAACAACCACTGTTAAGTAACACCTAGATACGCAACCTACTTTCAGCCGGCGCTTGCCTTTTGCCACTGAGGAGAAAAAATAAATTAAAAAAAAAAAAACACAAACAAACAAAAAAAAAAACCCACCCACAAATAAAGGCACAAAACGAGCAGACCCCCTCCCCACCCCCAGCGGCAGGGGCAGGCCGGGGCGGCGCTGCCGGCCCTGCCCGGCAGGGGGCGCGGCGCGGGCGGCCGGCGCTGTTGTTGTGGCCGCTCGGGGTATTTAAACGCCGCGCTGTCAATCACGGCCCGCCGCGCTCGGCCCGGCGCTCCCCGCACGGCGGGGGCGGCACCGCGCGGCCCCCGCAAGCCCCGGCCCGGCCGAACCGCCGCCGCCGCCGCGGGCCCGCAACTTGCTCCTTTGTTTAACTGCCCGTGGATCCCCACCGCCGCTTCCTCCTCCTCCTCCTCCTCCTGCCGGGCCTTTTATTATTCGCACGCTCGGGTCGCAAAACACACACACGCGGCGGCGGCGGCCGCTCGGGACCGGGCTGGAAACGTCAAAGCGCAGAGAGGCGCGGGGCGACCCTTCTCTTCCTCCGCTCCCCCTGCCCCGCAAACAAAACGCACGGGCAGCCCGGAGCTCGCACCCGGCCGGAGGCAGCCCCGGCGCCCGCACTTCTCCGCCAGGAGACCGCCGTGTCCCGGGAGAGACCCCCCGGGAGCGCGGGGGGACACGCGGCGCCTCCGCACAGCCCTCACAACTTCGGGGTGGCCCCGGCCCCGCATCTGTTGCTCTTTCATAACCGGCCCCCCCGCCCGGCCCGGCCCGGCCCGGCCCGTCCGCCCGCTCGCAGCCGCGGACCCATGTGCCCGGGGACGGCCGCCCCCGCCGGCACCGGCGCTGTCCCCGCCGCGAGGGGAGCGGGACCGGCCGGGCGCCCGCGGGTCCCCCCGTGCTGCCGCCGCGCAGCCATTGTCCCCCCGCCGGGAGGGAGCGGGGGGAGCGACTGCCACCGCCTGTGCCCGGTGGCCGCCCGGCCGCCCGCCCCGGCCGCTGCCCCGCCGCGCCGCCCGACCCCGGCGCGGCTCCCGGCGCCGTACCTGCCGTGGAACCAGTCCTTGCAGATGTCGCACTCGATCATGAAGCGGCTCACGTCGTAGGGCTCGCGGCACACGCAGTACACGGGGGTCGCGGCGGCGGCCGCCGCTCCGGCCATCTTTAAAGAACTCTCTGACTGAGCCGCCCGCTCCTCCCCGTCCCGTCCCGTCCCCCCCGCCCCGCTCCCTCCGCCGCGGCCGCGGCGGCGCCGCCAATAACAACAGCGCGCGTGCCGGCCCCGCACGCCGCGCGCGCCCCCCGCCGCCGGCAGGCACGCGCACGGGCGGGCGGCGCGGGAGCGAGCGGACAACAGCGCGCGGGGGCGCGCGCACGTGCGTCACCCGGCCCCCGCGGAGGCGGGAGGAGGAGGAGGATGGGGACGGAAGGGGGGGGTGGAGGAGGGAACTGCCCCGCCCTCCTCGCCCGCCCCGCACGGCGCCTGGCCCCGCCGCGCCTGCGCCCCACCGAACGGAGCGCCCCACTCCGCCCCGCCCCACCCGGCCCGGCCCGCGGGCGGCGGGCACTGAGCGTGCGCGGGGGCAGCGCCATTTCCCCCCCGCCGGGCGCGAGGGGAGGGGCGCGCACGTGCCGTCCCTCCCGGGGGGCGGGGCGCGGGGAGGCACGCGCTGGGCCCCCCCCGCCGGTGTCACGCGGGGAAGGGGCGGGGCGGGGTGCCGCGAGGACACGGGCGGGGCGGGGGCGGGGCTCGGCGCGCGCCGCTCTCCCCCCGTTATGTAACGACAGCGCCTGAGGGTCGGGGCGTCCTGCCCTGCCCATCCCTGTCCCCTCTCGTCCTGTCCCTTCTCCGCCCCTCCTGTCCCTGAGGAGCCGGAGCAGGTCGGTCGGAGCAGCTGCCGGGGCCGGGGGGGTCCTGCCGGCCTCGGCACTGGAGCCCACGCACTCCCTCGGTTCCGGCTGAATCCTCCTCATGGGGGTTCGGTACCTGAAGGGCCCCTCTGAGGGGCAGAGAAAACCAATGACGTGCCATTCGCTTACTGCAGTTTCTGAAAAGTGTTGTCCCCAACTCATCAGGCACAAACTGAATTCCACCCACGGAATGCTGGTGGACATGCACTAGTGCTTTCTCCCGGAGGGACCTCGGGGCAGAGGCACGTCTGATTTTAGGACAGGGCAGTGTTTCCACGCTGCTCACCTGCGGGTTCCACTCGCTTATTTCTTGTTCAAGCTCTCCGCATACGTTTGCATCACTATTCCATTTCATGCCGTCACCCCTTCTTTCAGGACACAAAAGTAACGCCGATGCTTTCATTATGTGTCACCCAGAACAAGAAAGTAGAGCTTAAAAATAGAGTTGTTTTTTTCCTGCAGACTTTGAAGGAACTATGGAGATTATGTTGTAGCAGAGAATTGGGATTCGTGTCTCCACACTGAACGTAGGAATTTAAAAGCAAAACAATAAATATGTTGAAGTGCATGTTACAGTGATCATAACTGTAATAGACTAACACTGCCTACAGCATTATAATTTTATATCCCATGGCCTTAACCAGTAGCCACAAAAAAAGCAAATGCTGTACATTTGTTTGGCAGGGGGAAGCTCAGAAGTAAATGTTTCCTTTCCAGGCTGTTATTGTGAAGCTTGCTAATGTTAACGTTTATATAAGACAGCAATATGAGATGATGATTTGGCAGCAAATTGGACAGCAAAGAAATGTAAAACAAATAAATCCAGCAGGCAGGCTCTGTGACTGAATGCAGGATGAAATAGAGATATAAAGGAAAGGATATCTTCAAGAAACACCAGATTCTCGGACCAAACCCTGACGTATTTAGAAAGTGCATGAGGCTCTGACCTGCAGGACATTGTGACTGGGTGTTTCAGTACTCTTTTCTATTTCAACACATCCCAGTATTAGAGCAACTGAAAATGTGGCCACACACACATCAGTTTTCTAAAGTGCTGATGTTAAGTTTAATAGGGGTAAGAAACGCCAGCAAGGTAACAAATGTCAATTTCAGGGTTTCAAGAAATAATATATACCAAGAGGTTTTCTCACTAGAAATATCGTTTCCTTTTATTAATCTGATTCAAAAGCACACCCAGGAAGTTGCTTTCTAATCATAGAGGCTGCAAGCTCTGGCATAATCAATTACAGGTAATGGAACAACTACCAAGAGGCAACTGTTCCAATTAAAGTTGTTATTCTGTGTTTGTGCAATAGTGTCAGTACATGTAGCCACACTGGCGTCTGAAAATGGAGGATTCCTTCCTTCCTCCTCAATTTGGTGTTTCTTAGGTTGTCACATGTCAAGTTTTATCTGGAAGTTGCAGTTACCAGCTGGAGCAATGACTTTGTCCAAACTGGCCATAAAAATGCACACGTGTTGTGTTTCAGGAGGTGTTTGCAAATGAGAGAGCCATTAATCACCTCAGTAAGGCACACGTTGGGCAGGTTGGGTATTCCCGTATGAAATGGGGTGAGGCTGCCGAACGTGAGCAACAAGGGAGGAGACCTGGCTTGACTCAGGGTGAGTCCAGCATGACAGGGTTGGGTGAGGAAGTTTTCACTTGACATAAAAGAAAGCTGCCCACCCACGAAAGGGCAAAGAATGAGACAGCAGTGGGTGCTTCCCTTCACAGGCCTAGATTACAGGAAAATTTGTTTGGTTGGTTGTTTGGTTGGGGTTTTTTTTGTTGTTTTGGTTTGGTTTTGGGGTTTTTGTTGGTTTGTTTGTTTTTTGTGTTGTTGGGGGTTTTTTGTTTGTTTTTGGGTGTTTTCTTTTTTTTTTTTTTTTTTTTTTTTTTTTTTTTTTTTTTTTTTTTTTTTTTTTTTTTTTTTTTTTTTTTTTTTTTTTTTTTTTTTTTTTTTTTTTTTTTTTTTTTTTTTTTTGTTGTTGTTGTTGTTGTTGTTTTGTTAAAAGAAAGAAGTTGTGATCTTAAGCATGCCAAGTAAAGCTTGCAGTGAGAAGTAAGCAGGCAGGAGTAAAGAAGCTTGTCTTAAGAGAGTGATTAGTGGAACACACCATCAGTGTCTGCCTGATGTACAGACACTGTCACGCTCCCCCTCGCCCCATGCTCTGGGTTGCACTCAGCCTACCATCCCCTCAGCAGCTGGAGTAAGCAAGTTGATCCTTCAAGCCATGCCTAGCCATAATCTTTCCATCCTAAACTCCACCACAACATGCCCTGCCCCATCCAGCACAACTTCTGACAAACAGAACTTCCAGCCTCTACACCCAGCAAGCCCCAGTGGATGCCTCCATCCCCATGCCTGGACTCTAGCAAACACCTTAGAAACGCATGGCTGGGGCTGGCAGGGCTGAGTGGCTCTGGCACTCAGAGACACAAAGAGCATCAGGTCTTCAGACACTAAAGTCAAGGTTATGGATTGAGATGCTGAGGATTAAAGAGCACCACCTCTTTCTTTCCTCCCCAGGGCAAGCCTGAGTGCTGGTACTCAGTAAAGCAGAATGCTTCTGCTTGTGTTTCAAGGAGTGCTGGCTGATAGCTTATGCTTAAGGATGGAATCAGGCTGTGGGATAAAAAGAGCTTAAAGTAGGGGATTATTCCTGAATAATGTGAGGATTGCAGAGAAATTATAAGGCCTACTATCCAGTTCTTGTCATTATGAGATAGGGCTGTAAAAGCATTTTAGGCAGTCACATCAAGTGGCTTCCCATGAGGTCTGTAGGCATGGTGGATGTGCTCAGCCTTAAGCTTAGGGTGCAAGATTGCCATGGGTAGGCAGTGGAAGGTAGGGAAGATGCCAGGAATAGGGAGTAAATCTTAGGACCAAAAAACTAGAATGATAGGAAGATGATACAGTTCCCTAGCACTATAATACATGCTTGTGCATATATGGGCCAGGTATGGCTCACTGCTGTATGGGTCAATATAGAATCAGGATCATTATGGGGTTTGGGTCCTGCTGCTAAGTACGGGTCACATTAGCCAAGGACATTGCTAGGGGTGAATGTAAGAATTCTTCTGTGGTAGAAGTTAGCAATCAGATAAACAGAGTGCACAGAATTCATTTCACCCTGCATGCTCTACAGAGCAAATCTATAGGCACATCTATGTGTCCAACACGTCTGTCCTTGAACAGGCAGCAGTCCCAAGCATTGAGGCCATGCTGCTGAGAACACAGCTGCGTTGGGCAGGGCACGTCTCCAGGATGCAGGACCATCGCCTCCCTAAGATCGTGCTATATGGAGAACTTGCCACTGGCTGCTGCAAGAGAGGAGGCCCAAAGAGGAGATACAAGGACTGCCTGAAACAATCCCTCAGCCTTGGCCATACTGATCACCATCATTGGTCTACCCTGGCCTCCAATCGGGAGGCCTGGAGACACACCACCTATAACGCTGCTGCTGTGTTTGAGAACACACGCAGGACCACTCTCGAGGAGAAAAGACAACGCAGAAAGAATCGTGTCTTGTCGATATCACCTGGGGAGTCTTTCTGCTGTACGTTCTGCAACCGGACTTGTCTATCTCGCATTGGCCTTTTTAGCCATCAGCGCGCTTGTAGCAAGCGTGGGTAGAGCCCCTCTCAAATCTTCTTTCGCGAAGCCTAGCCATGATGATGATAGGCACATCATTGTCACAGACAAACTTTGCTCTGCAACATCCTCCATCCACTACTCTGTTATTCTCTAGCCATTCACAGATCTTCAGCAAGGTCCAGGGTGGGCTGAGGGCTGCTATCAGCAGGGGAAAATGGTTTATTGCTGGCTCCAGGATGCTGGGCTATGATTACAGGGGAGGGTCTTAGCAGGAAATCCATTCTTATCAAGGACATGACTACTAGCACACTGCATATCAGCAAAGAGGATATGGGAAAAGAGAGCACTCACCATTGCAAAATAAAAGCATCCAAAGCCCATACTTAGCCTTGCGTTTCTCCCAAAGCACATGCCATATGCTGTGCATGGCATAAAGGGAGGATAAAGAAGGGGGAGCAAGGCAGGGAGGTTGCCAGAAGGGAGAAAGGGACATTTTCTGGGTCTTTTGTCTGAACCACATAGAGATACCCACAAATATGCCTACTTGCCTCTTGGGAGGAGGGGAGTACTCACAGTCATCAGTCTGAGGATGGTGGCTCTCACCCAGCAGGGCAAGGCTGGTTATATAAGCACCAGAGATGATACTCAGCAGACAGAGAGATGGCCCAGCAGCAACTGAGGCTAGGGAGAATCACAAAAACAAACCAGATGTTAATAGCCATTTCCAGAACAACATGAAAAAAGTCAGATAAACTATTGGGGAAACATGGGGGTAGAGGTACTTTTCCCATGTTTGGCCATTTCTTTTGTGTATTTTTGCAGAATCTGACAAAGCACTCATTTTTAAAATCACTTATTTATTTTCACACCAAAAGGCTTAAGGCTATTGAAAAGCAAATCTCTGGACTGAAAAAGTTTTCCAGTTCTCTGTGTGAAACTGTCTGAAGCATACCCAGAATTGGCAGTACGATCTTTGCATCTGCAGAGAAAATACTGAGTCATGTTGTCAGCCCACACACATCTAACAAAAATAAAAGCAGACCAACGATTCAAGATTCACCCACTCGTCATTTAAAGAAAACACAAGTCATTCAGTCATGCCTCGTGCTTCAGAGACCTTTAGAAAATACCCAGTGCAGGGAACATTCGCCCACGTCGTGCCCACGCACCATTTCAAACCAGAGATGTCATTTGTAACTTGTTCACTTGCAGGTCAGGGCAGTGTTTGCTTCAGCATCCTTAGAGGAAGTCGTCGAGACTTAAAGGTTTCTGCTGAAAACATGACACGGTAGCTGCTGCCTCAGCCCTTCTGTTAGCAAGGCTGAAATGATGTAACAGTTGCCCGGTTTGAATCCCTGGAGGAGGTAGGAAGCTGTGTGCTTCATGGTAAGGCAAACTTAAGCCACAGTTTGTGTAAGATGCTACTGTGCTCTTCTTTCAGAGATTAATCCTGTACTGAAGCATTGGCTGTCCTGGTGCTGAGCTCCCAAATTGCTCAATAGACAGGGAGGTATTTGCACAAACATCAAGATTTGGGGAATTACCTAGGAAAACCCCCTCTTTTTGCCCCTTCCCACATTGTCTCCTAGCAAGGAAAAGCTGTTTTCCACATTTCACAAGGCTGCTGGCAATCTCGCTTCCTCCTTCAGTTCTAAAAGCTGCTTGAAGTATTAACAGCTGAACCTGGATGTGCGGCAGCCAGCCCAGCTCATGACGGAGGGGGAGACGTCACCACACGGAGGGCGCACGGATGGAGTTACACAATCTGCGTGGTGCTGAAAGCAGTGCTGGAAACTTGTCAGGACCCCAAAGGCCAGAGCTAATTTGTATTTCCTATTGCACAGCATGATTTTAATCAGAGCGAAAAGCGCCCAGTTGTGGGTTTTGTGCAGGGTCTTATGAGCAGGGACAAGTTAACAGAGTAACTGTGGGCAGGACATGCTCCTGAGGACAGTGAAGAGATGAACACTAGAAGGGGAAAGGAATAGCAGACAAGACTTTTACACCAAATTTATCAGCATTTCCAATGCTGTGATAGCCTAATACTCTTTATAAGAAGAAAGAAAGAAAGGAAAAAAAAAAAAAAAGACACCTGCGAAAAGCTTGAGAAAAGCTTATTTGAAAAACCTCTTCCCAAAGGTTCAGGATATGTCACCAAATAAAACACGGCATTCAGAAAACCCATCTCACTTACAGCCAGTATTTGACAGCAGTCAAGTCTAGGTGATCTCTGACATAAGCTGCTCTTCAGCTGCAGACAGGTGTGTGTGAGTTGCTCTTTACAATTAATTTTCTGCCTCATTGAGGGCAGCCAGCACAAAGGACTGGCACAACCCCCAAGCACCTCTGTTCCCAACACAGGCTTCTCTCCAGCACCCCTTTCCACGCAGTGATGGATGGAGAGTGGGAGTTGGGAGCCATTTGGTCACCTTGCCCCACCTGGGCTCACAGCTGTGCCCCTTCCCAGCACACAGCACTGGGGTGCACCCTTGTGAGCCACTAGCATGGGCCAGAGAGGGAATGGGTCAGCAGGTTACTAGGTGAGTAAATACACTGTGACATTACTTGATTGGTTTGGCTTGTAGTCCTGGTAGGTTTGCTGGAAACTCAGAGGTGGGTTTGCTGCCTGGGGAGTGCTGTCGTTGCAGAAAATCCTTCATTTCAGCCTTCCTCTCTTTTCTGCTGGGAATAAATGCTCCTTTCCCCCTTGGTTCAGTTTTATTCCTTGACAGCTGAGAAAAAGAAGGAAAGAAAAAAAAAATCAAACCTGGGATCTTTATTTTGCTCTGCAGAGTGAGATGAACTGCATGTCAGGGATATAAAAGGGAGCCTGTCAGATGAGCTCATCTGTAGCTTCCTATATTCAGTCCAATAAACCCTATTCCCGGAGCATTTTCCCCACCAGCTAGCCCTTTTCTATTGTTGCCCCTGAAAGCAGCACCCTCTCTGCTCTCATTTCTCCTCCACATGCTCCTTTACCTCCCTCCCCCACACACATTTGTCCCCCCAACTCAAACAGCTCCCCAAGGAGCTCAGGCACCACCGATGTTCGGGGATGGGCAAAAGGGAAGATAGAGTCAGCTGAATATGCAAACAATCCTATTTGCACCCCAGCATGTACAATCCAGGTCTTTGTCAGCATGATGGAGTGCGCTCCATCCAGTTTGTTTTCCTTCTCTGCTATTATCATCCACACCCTTCCCAGAAGAGCATTATCAAATGCTGTACCTGAACCAGCCTTTTCAAGATAGAAGCTGACTGCTGCCTGGTTAATACCTGTCCACCAGCTGCCTATTTGCTTTGTTTAAAAATTATAGCCAACCATAAAATGTAGTGTAAAATCTACAACTGCCATTAAAAAAAAAAAAAAAAAAAAAAAAGAAAGGCATCAGAACCTTTTTCCTGGTGTCACTAAGGCAATGGGTGAAAGCTTTTTCAGTGGTACGAGCAGTGAGCAGCAGCCCCGCTTGGACTCAGCCCGTTGTGACTGGAGTGCAATGCTCTTGCACCCGGGGGGGTGTGTTTGAGAAGCTGCCTGATGCCTGCCTGCCTTCCCAGCGCAGCTTCACACCGCAGGAACACTCATGGTGTGCAGGTACCAGACAGTCCCTCGCACCACCCTGGACAGACTGACACCCCGGGTGGGAATGACATCGGGGCTAAGGTGCAAAGTGCTTTTTGCGGCTGGGGGAGGCGGTGGCAGCCACCGGAGCAGCACCGGCAGGGCCCCAGGCCTGGCAGACAATAGCTGTCTCCCTGCTCTCTCTCCCTGCCGGCCGCATCCGACGGAGGAGTCTCATGAATCAAGTCAAACACCCAGCGACAGGCTGGAGAAATCCATTAATATGCGGCCGCCGCCGCACGTCGCCAGCCCCCTGCCTAGCGCGCCGCTCACCTGCCTGTCTCACCCCTGGCAGCAGAGCGGGAACAAAGGAGCAGGGAAGGACGGACGGCAGCGACTGCCCCCGAACGGAGGGAGGCATCGGCTGGAGACAAAGCCCATTTGCCTGCCGCCATGGGTGTGAGGAATGCTCCCGCTCGCCCTATTGTCTGGGGTCCTTTGTGCTCCTCCACCCTCCCAGTCCCCAACCGCATAGGCAGAAATAGTGGGAGCAGGACAGACACGGCTTTGTTGAAGGGAGCCCTCGTATGTGAGAAGTGGCCCTGCCGTACGTGCCCGTCTGGCCCACGGGCCCGCGCTCCTCCTGCCCCAGAGGGCAGGTAGGGAGCAGGGGCCTGCAGAGGGGGGCAGATAGAGCGACAGGGGCACGGGTGTTTCTCCACGCCCGGGGGAACCCAGCAGCCCCTTCCTGAGCATCTCTTGCTCCCTCCAGACACTGATCCTTTGGGAGGTGGGGAACGGTCACCGGGTCCTGCTCAGAGGTTGTGAGGGCTGCCCTAACCCCCAACTCTGATCAAAGGCTGGTGAGCCTGGCTAAGCTGCATGAGGGAGCGGATCTGGCAGCATGGATTTTGGGATGCACTGAGCACCCATCCCGCCACCCGTATCCCTCCCAGCCTTAGGAGCAGCCCAGACACCTCTGGCAAACCTCCACTGCTTTGTCAAGCGGTAGCTGTGGCACCCCCCTGCGAGCCACATCCGCGGCTGCAACATTGCAGCCCCTCAAGTCCTGCGAGGCTGGTGGTAGGACCCAGATTGCCTTGTCTCAGGGCAGAGCTGTAATTGCTAAGCCCTCCCAAGGGGTCAGTCCCCAGCTGCAGCACACTGCTGAGCTCCCCTCCCACTATCTCTCCACACTGGCGTTGGAATGACCAGGACAGAGAGAAGAAGGGGAAACCAGGTCCCTCCAGTGCAGGGAGCAGGGTGACCCCATGATTCCCATACCCCTGCCCAAAGGACTGCAGCACTGCCTGGTACCACAGCAGCTGTAGCTGGACCATCTCCAGCAAGAGACCCAAAGAGAGGTACTGCTCACCTGGACTCAGCACACTGGCTCATGCTATCTCTCAGTTCTCTGCCAGCACTGCTCACACATCCTATCTTAGGAACAGGAACACACACGGGAACACCTGCAAGGTGGGTCTCATTTGAACAATATGGCAAACGGGGCATAAGCAAAGAAAGAAAGATAAGATCCAAACCCCAGGGAAAAGCATGTTCCTGATGAATGACACCTAGGACTACAAAGGAGCCCCCATATGCCTGCTCCACTGCCGGGACAGCAGTGCTGGGAGCTCTGGCACAGAGAAGAGAGTCCAGGAAAAAGTACAAGCAGACTTACTGTATGGATGCTGAGGATGCCTGAGGATGTCAATAAGGGACAGGGATGGTGAGGAGGCAACATACTAGTAAAGAGTCAATTTCTCCATTTTGTGCTAGGAAAACAAGTGCTGCTACTAAGGAGTTCTGTTAAAGAAGAAGAGACTACCCAAAGTTCAGTTTTTCTTCCTATTTTTTCATTGTATTTGTTACATTTTAAATAAACTCTAAGCAGTTTTTGCGAAAAAGCTTCTATGGCCACCAACAAGGAGGTCTCCAGACAAGTTTTTTTCAGGAATACATTTTTTTTAAAGAAAACTGTAAAATGCCTATTTAAAAAAAAAAAAAAAAAAAAGTAGAAACCATGAATCTAAACAGCATCACTTCCTTCTTTGAGTTTTTCTGCTTCAGAGTGAAGCCTCATCAGCTCTTGTAAAGTATATTGGTGCTTCATAAGCAGGAATCATACTGAGCTCTGTGGACAAGAGATTCTCAGTAACATACAAGTTGCAGAAGCAAGGTGGTCTTTCCCAAAGCCCTTGAAAGAGCAGATCAGCAAAAAGCCAGATATAAATAAAAGGCCTTCATCTTGCAAACAGCCAAAGAAAGGGGAAAGACCAGAGTTGGGCAGCAGGTCAACAGCAGAGCTCCTGGCCTTCCTGCGTGTGTCTTCCATGACATCTCCCTGCTTCACCCAGCAAATGGGGACACGGCACCTCTGCTCCCCCAGGCCAGCACCAAGCTGATGTTCCTGCAGAGTGGAATTTCAGCAACTAGAGAACTGGCTGCATCAGGCCAGAGCTGAACTATTACAAGAGCTGTTTTGGCATCCAAGCTTGGAGGGACTGCCTGAGTTAATGAGGCTGGGGTGTAATGAGGGAATGGGATGGGGTGTAACAAGGTGCTTCTTACTGAAAAGCAGGGAACTTCCCCCAGGCTGCCTTCCGCTGCTGCAGAGCACTTGGGTTAGTTTGTAACTTATTAACACCAACATTGGCTTGATCAAAGTTCAGAACGTGCTTAGTTGCTCTTCTGGAACAGTGGACTTGAAAAGCATATTGCGAGGTTTCCTAGGAATAAAAGAGACATCGAGAGAAGGCATTCCCTGCCCCATCTGCTCAGAGACATCCACTGCACCACTTTGGGTCATGAGACAGGGTTAATTCACCACCTGGTGCCTGAGGAGACAGCTCTGCTCAGCTACTGTGCCCATCTCCATCAGGCTCCCTCCTCCTCTTACAGCAAAACAGCTTTGCATCCCAGTGGTGCCTGAAAGGGTCCCCAGGCTTAGAAGGAAATTCCCTATCAAGAAGGCAGAATTGCACTGCATGTTTTAAGTGTCTCCCCTTCAGCTGGAACTTTACTTAATCTAAATTACATCTCTAGTGCCCCAATTTAAAGGGTTCAATCGACGATGTCACTTGGAAAATTAATCGCTTTGCCGCTGGACAAGTGGGAATGGGGAACAGAGTCAGCGCTGCACCACAGCATCAGATGAGAGCAGCAGGGCTATTTCTCCCAGGAGCAGGAGTTATATGCAGGGGGACTGCTGCAGCTCCCACAGCCAGTCTCTTGTCAGGCCATTAAGCCCACATAAGCAAAGCCAGGTCACCTCCAAGAGAAACCAGGAGTTCCCAGGAATGATTTTCTATCCACTGTTTGCTGTGCTGACTGCTGCTCCTGAGGGGCCTTTCCTTTGGAGGCAGAGAAGGGAAGAGCAACCCTGGCAGATACGGAGCACAGAAAACCTGCCCCACTGTTGCTGATCAAACCTAGGAGCAAAGTGCTGACAGATGAAGCTGTGAATGCAGTCTTTCAAAGATATCACTGGGCAGGATGGCATCAGAAACAAAATCAAAGAAAAGGAGTCACTGAGCAGGTGGCATGCTTTAAATTCTAGCTGGCCTGGGATCACCACCGCTTACCC
This sequence comes from Empidonax traillii, assembly GCF_003031625.1. Taxonomy (NCBI): domain Eukaryota; kingdom Metazoa; phylum Chordata; class Aves; order Passeriformes; family Tyrannidae; genus Empidonax; species Empidonax traillii. The sequence goes on from NW_020955277.1 coordinate 1,851,916, forward strand.
TGGCATACGCTTATTGCAGTGATCAAGTTACTTTGTGAGAAGAGGTTACACAGCAACTACAGCTGCCTCCCCCCTAGCAGAGGAGTCAAACATATTCTGCTACCCTCAGCTTCCCTGCAGGCTCACAAGCAGAAGAGCCAAACAGGTTTCATTCGCTATGCAGCTACTGCCCCAACCAGTGTGGGTAACAGCCTTGGACCTGGCAGCCAAGAGACAAACCTACACTGACTTACAGGACAACGCACAGGTGTGCTTGCTTTCTTATCCAAACTGCAGGTGTCCAGAGAGCATACAGTTCTGTTGTTTCAAGTGGTTTTATTTACATACTTTATAATGAACAGTATCTGTGGATTATTGCTTGTAAGTACCTGTGTCCCATGAAGGTCAGAGTTAAGAACATCCAAGTAAAGTTCCTGGAAGCATTCTTCATTTTTGAACACTTTGTTGGAGAGATCAGTGATTTATCAATCACTTCTGGCACCTGTTAAGAACATGCTGCTATTGCTTAGACTGACCCACAAAGGATCACTATTTCAGCCCTATTAGATGTGAGATGTTCATTGCTATTCAGATGGTACCGGTGTCTATTGCCAAACCTGCACAGGCACATCACCCACCACCTCCTAATCAAAGGCACAGTCTGGGAGGAATGAACTGCTATTAAAAGGCATCACTAAACATTCACCACTACTTATTGTCTGGTGGGAGAAAGCATCACTTCTCCCTCATGTTTGCAGAAGAATATACAATTAGAGAAAGGACTAAAGTTCCACTTCTGCAGCCACTTACCAGAAGAAATGGTGCATTTTGGCCATCAGGATCATTTTTTCCCCCTGCTTGTCAGTGATTGAGGAGAAGGGAAGAGAAATCTTGACCACAAAGAGGAACCCAGTTTCTGGGACACAGGCAAAGAGGATGCTGTTAAACATTTCGGGAAACACTAAGGGAAAGATGGGGGCAGCCAGAAGTTTTGAAAGTTTTGATTTATCCAAGAAAGTGAACTGTCTGTACTAACTAGAGGAGAAATGGCTAGTGAATCCTCTCTCCTGGAGAAGTTTCTCCTACAGTATTCAATACTGTAAAGGGCTGCAGATGAGGGAACAGTCTTGACTGGATTAATTTACAAGGTAAAAGTGATTTTGTTTCCCCTGGGGGAGTTGAACTAGACTCATGCCCTTGCTTCTCTGGGGTTGATGAAGAGTGTTTGAAACCCTCCTGCTTTCACAAGGAGTGCAGGATCTCCTTCAACAAGAGCAAAGGCGCTGTTGAGCCCAGGACCACCCCTGAATCTCCCAAGCGGCATCCTTGTGGGAGAAGTTAAATACTTCAGATTCTCTTTTCAACCAGGCTACTTATGCTTTGGATCTGTTTTTGTTAAAGTCTTCTTATTTTAATTAACAAAGTGCTTGTTGAAAAGCAGTACCCCCTCCCTTTGGTTGCCATTAACATGTGTCTGCTGAGATCCCCAGCAAGCCTTTGAGATGCAGCAGGGCTGAACTCAGCAGTTCTCAAGGAGTTATAAAACCCCATTAGGTGTAGCATGGCAGAATGATCCTCAGCAAACTGAGGATCCAAAACAACCCTGAGAAATTCAGCTTTTGGGTCAACAGCAGCCTCATGAAGCACAGGAAGGGGAGTGCAAAGCTCTGCCCTGGGGAGGAATAACAACAAGCATCACCATGGGCTGGGAACAGACCAGTGGAGTAGTTGCCTGACAGAAAGGAGCTGGGAGTTACAGGCATGCCAAATGGAGTACGAGCAGTGTGCTCTCTTTCCAAACACTAACCGCATGGCGGCCAATGTCAGGGGCAGCATGGCCAGCAGCCTAGGGGGAGGAAATAATTAAACACCACTAATGCTGCACCTGCAACAGAGATGGAATAGCAGGCTTTATGAATATTATGAGTCCTAGAGAAGAGTTAGGGCTTCCTGGAATATCTGTTCATTTTTTTATTATTAGAGGAGAGAAGAGGAAAGGAGAAAAAATTAAGGAAAAACCCAGAAGTGACAATTTCCTCCCAGTTTCCATGTCTTTATAAGCAGCCCTACATCGCATTTCAGATATGCATCTGAGAAAGAAAGGTTCTCTTTCAAAGAAGAGTTTCTTGTAGAAAGAAGAGTTGAGAAAAGCAACCAAGCTCTGTGTTGTTCTGGGAGCAAGACATTGTTGCCAGCAAGACATCAGGAAAGGACAGAAGGAAAGAAAGAAAAATCAAACACATCTGACAACCTTCCTGCAACCCTACCGTCATCATAGCAAGATTTGCTTGAGATGGCAGTGGTAGTTGTGACAGGATGAGGTGGAGGAGATCAGATAGGGGAAAATACATCTGCACTGAACTGGATGTGAAATCCCTGATCTCTTTTGCAGAAATGCATTGCTTTTAACCTTCAAGTCCCTGTCCCCAGCACAAGTCCAGGAGGTAAACAGGCACAGACAGTGTTTGTAGCAGGAAACCAAACCAGAAAGGAATTTTATCCACCCAGAACAATTCCCTGTGTGGGGCAGCTGGGACTGTCAGTCAAACACTGCCACCACCTAAGGTCTAACCTGCTCATGTACCTCCCTGCTTCTCTGCTCTTACTGTCTGGGTTTCACTTCTGGAAACAGAGACACCCACCTGCATCGAGCAGAACCCTGTGTTCAACAACAATTATTAAAGGCAGTTGCTGCCCAAGCAGCACCAACAAGCGTTTGGCTGACCAGGCTGACAATATAACAGATAAAGTAGGTGAGCCCCCTGCTCAGTCCAAGGGGAACAGCCCTCAACTCACCGATTTGGGCACTTGCACACAGACTATAAATCTCAGTTGTTTGACTGCTGTTCATGCATTTTTATGCTCTCCTCCCTTCTTGCCTCCCACCCCTCCACGAGCCCACTGTCCTTGCAACAGAGGACAAGGGTTTTTTTCTGGAGAACATCAGCACTTCTCCACAAGACCTCCCAGGCACTGGAGCTGATGGACAGCGAGACAGCCAAGCCTAATCCCCACATGCTATGTGGTTTTTTTCATCCCATTCCCTTCCTTTTACAGCCTAAGTGTTAGAGACTCAGGGCAGACCTCAGCCTCCATCTGCAGCCTGGGATTATGATCTGAAGCATAATATTTCTTTATGAGCAAATTATCACCGAGACTTCAATGCGCTGTTGGCCTTTTTAAAAACTAAGTGTTTAGTATTTTTATTTCTTTCTGCTTTGCAGTTTATGGCTCCCATAAATCAGGTGGCAGGCTGTGGCACAGAGGGCTGATCTGATCTGTGGGAACAAGGAAAGGGGCAGGGGAAGGGAGCACTGACTGAGTCATTAACCAGGGGGAACTTCTGTTCCATGCTGTAAGTATGTCTGTGGGGAAGGCAGAATGCTGCCCACCTGGGCAATGCTCACACCATGGCAGCACTTTCTTCTCTGACACTGAGTTAAAAAAACCTCATTTCTTCTATGCCATACTTCTCTCTCTCCAAGGAGTGAGAACAGTGATATATCCACTATCACTCACAGACTGTTTCATTGCTACAGATATTAGACCTACAGGGCAGAAGGAGACACACAAGCGAAGTGCGGACCCACTACTCTGGTAAACCACCCCACACATCCGAAACAACCAAATCTCACCCAGTGCTTTCCCGATCTAAAAGTCTCAGCTTGTACCAAATGAAGGATGCTGCCATGGTTAAAAGACTACTTCAGAGTCAGAAACTTGATGCTGAGTTCCCAAGTCTCACAAGTAAAAGACTACATTACCAATGACCTTTAGTCATTCAGAGATACACCAAAAGACCATGCCATGAAGCGTTCCAGCAAGTGACATTCAGAGAAACCTCCTCCCTACATCTCCGTGTTCCCAAATATTATTAACATCTGAATTGTAGTCAGCCTATGTCCCACCAAGGAAATGGGATCCACAGCACTACCTTTCCTCTGCCCCTGCCACATTCACTTGGACTCCAAATACTTCAGGGCAGACACTTTCCCACAAGCACACATGTGCATGCCTAACACTTTGCTGAGCAGGCTGCCATCTTCACAAAGATCTCAATAATAAATAATATTGTAAGGACTTTTTTGGACTGAGGCTCGCAGGGTTATTCAAGGATCATGGTTTTACTGCTAGCTGGACTTCTTTGTTCATTGATAAGAACTGCTCTTTCTCCCTGCCAGTGCTGGTTTGCTAGGGCAAACTCTGGTACAAGTACTTTATCCTCTTGACAGTGCTAGGTTTATTGGTTGCACTTGATGATCTTGAAATCTTCCAACTTAAACAATTCTATGATTCTAAGAGAAGGGGCCACAGGCAGCTTATTGCTATTTCAAGGGGAAGTCTGTGCAGAACAGGGTGAGAGGAGTTCTCAAGCATGAGCCCTGACATTCCTTCCACTGGTTCACATAAGACCAGGAGGCAACGTAACTTCATGTGGCAGTACTTCCTTGAATACTCCCACAATTCCAATCCTTCCTTTGGCATTTCCAAAGCAGTAAAAACCACCACCAGGAATCTGAAGTCCCGTGGATGTTTTGCCTACTGAAGCAAAAGATTATGTCCGTTGTTGCTCTGCTTTTTGAGGGGCTGCCCGCAGCCCAGTCTCCACCACTGTCCTGTCCTCGACCAGGAAGACTTTACCTGCTATGAGAGTCTGGATAAGAGGAAGGTGTCGCTGCTATCCCCAGCAGGTACACCCCTTCTCGGTTGGTGCTATCAGCTCAGGGCTGTGTACACAGAGATCCACTCATCCACCCACCCACTGCCTGGGTGCCCACAGACACCAGTATAGCACTGGGCGTGACAACTGGAGCCGAGCTGTGACAACAAGGACTCCTAGCCAGAGAGTGCAGGCGAGAGGGAGCCCTGCCCATGGCTCACCCCCGTAGCTGGGGCTGTCACTGGAAGTAACAGGATTAGCAGAGAGAAGAGAAAGCTTCCAGGCTGGCAAGAAATAGACAAAGTGAATAAGGAGTTCAGATCATGCTTTTAAGTGAGTTTTGAGAATCAGAGAATCTCTTCAATGATAATGAGATGCCAGTACTTAAAAACAAAACAAAACAAAAAAAAAAAGGGGGGGGGGGAAAGAGTAGCAAGAACCTGCTCTCTCCCAGGAAAACACGTTGCTGCGTTCCTGCACAGAGCAATTCCCAAACACTGACACCAGTCTGGCCCTCCCAAAGCCCGGTTGTAAAGCTAACAACTCCTGCACTGTTAAAGTGCCAGATAAGCCAGGCGACAGCACCAGTGAGACTCCTGGAGCTTCAATACAGTCTGGGTTTTACTTTGTAGGTATCAAGATCTAGGAGTGTTAAGACCAGGGTAAACATTATCAGGAGTTGCTCTGCCCTCCCCCAAGGACCACAACTGATCTGTTTGGACAGAAGGGCAAACAGGAGACAACAGCACTCTCTCTCTCTAAAAGTCCTGCAAAAGGCTTTGGGAAAATGCAAAATTCAGTGCATGCCTCTGAAAGTCGTGCAACTGCTTTCAGTGCTGAAAAGGTGCATCTTGTTTGCAATGCAATGTTTTCCCCATTTCACTCTCCAGTCATTACGCTGTGTTGTGACTTCTCCTCGCGGTGATGGACATCTTGCCTCCAGGTGGGTGCAGCAGCCTGGAGCCCCTCACCTCCCCAGACCACCTCTCCTCGCCACTGAGTGGAGGTGCACATTACAACAGGGGAAAAACAAAAAAAAAAAAAAAAGAAGAAGAAGTGAACTAAAGCCAATTAAAAGCACAGAGAAAATGCAGGGAGGCAGGATGTCATTACCAGAGCTGGAATTTGGCCCGGGTGCCATGGAGATGAAACACAGCAGATGGTTAAGGTGTACACGGGAAGCACGCGTGCAGCACCTGACTATAGATTTAAGACCAATTAATACAACAAAAGAGAAATCTTGACAGGGAAGCCAGAGACCTACAAAATGAATAAGTGAACCATGAAAAGGGGAGGCTCTCCCATCAGAAAAAAAAAAAAAAAAAAAAGCAGCTGAGTGTACAATACCTACAGAGCCGTGAATAAACTGAAGTTGGAACAGATGGAGAGAGAAACAAACCACCGTGTGTATTAGTTGGCTCCCAAGTAAAAGAGTCAGCATGGGGAAAGAGCTTCCCCACAATTCAGGGTGAGAACAATAGGCTCTGGCTCTGCAGCAGCCCCTTCCCCAGGTGCTCAGTGTCCTTCCTACAGCTTTATTTAAGGCTCCACAAGCTGCAGCACTCTCAGATACAAGATCCTAACAAACGACCAGCAAAGCATATTCTTTTAAATAATAAACTATGTGTCTTCTAATTAAAAGAGCCCCTGCACAAGGCAGCAGGGACAGGAGCCTTCCCCAGCAGCTCATCACACAGGACCTGACTACATGGCCTTACTTCAGACCCCATCTGAGACAGGGTTGGGAACGACAAGCAAGGGCTTTCCAATGGATGGCAACTGCCCTGAAGTGGCTGCAGTCGCAGTCCAACGAGTAAACACCCGGTAAACACCAGCACTACTAGGAGGCACAGAATGACCTTTATCTTTGCAGGTGAGAACGGCTGCACACACAAACATTTCCACTGAATTTTATCTGTCACCTGTAAACTAAAGCCCTGACCAGGTCAGAGATGAGAAAACAAGCAAGGAGGAGATGAGCCAACACACCATGGGAATGGGAGCAGGCAGAGGTTGTGCAATTAAGCACAAGGAGAAAACCCCCCCTCCCTACAAAGCCATTTAAAATCCCAAGAGGAGACAAGTGTCTTGCAGAGCACCGGGCGCTGCTGCCCAAGAGACACCCTCGGCCCGACCCGAGGGCAGCAGCAGGAGCCCTCTCCTCGGGGTGGGCTCTCAGCTTTCCCTCCAGGTCTGCAAACACAGGGCTGTCCCGCCACTGTATCTCCGATGTAAATCCCAAAGATAACAAGCCCAGCTCTGCAGACAACATTTATCACCCACTTTAAAGGCAGGCAGCTCGGGGCTAAGCCCCCTGAGGGGCACCTCAAATCCACGGCAAGCTTAGCCCTGAAGTAACAAGTTTTAAGTCCTGCCTTGAAGCTGACGGGCTGAAGCTTTACTGACTTCACAGTGAGAGCGTTTTTGCAGAGCCAAGCGCTCCCCAATACCCCTTCCTTCTGTCCATGCTCCTTGCAGACCCTGTATACTCACACATGGGCTGGTTCACTCTCTGTAGTGCTGAGGAGACATCAGCACATTTCCCCACCACTACGACTGAGTTTATAAAACAACACCGGCTGAGAGGCAGCACCTGCAGTGAGGACAAGCACAGGCATTAGCTATAAAACCCCTCCCTCCATCTCTACCCCCACCTGATTCCCTCTGTGACTTTAAGCAAATCACGTAACTTTTTCTCTTTAGTTTCTGCACCTGGTAGCGAGTAATATTTACCTATCCCAGAAGGGTGTTGAGAGGATTAGTTAATGTTTGCCCAGCATTTTAAGGGATAAAATATTCTGTATTAATTCCTAGCCACTGAAAAGACTGATATGTGCAACTCTCATTAGCTCCAATTGAAGATTTTTGCTCGAGTTGGGCTTTACTGCTTCAGAAAAGTAGAAGCAAGATGATGTGACATTAATATTTCAAAAAGCGCCTGCAGCATGGGCTGTAAAACCCCTTCTCTTTCAACTGCCACCAGCTTCCTGCTCCACTACCTGCTCTGTGGAGGTGTACCTGTGCCTGTTAAACATTAAAGCAGCCCCAACCTAACACGTGTCCCTGGGACTGTGCCAAAGAGGGGGTCCCTTTGCAGGTCCCCGCCGTGGGGAGCTGCCCTCACCTGCAAGATGGCCTTTCGTGGATTAAATGCAGCTGATGCACCAGAGTTGCCCTTCTGCTCAGATCTGTCAGTGTTGTTCAGCTCTTATTTGAAAGACAGGAGCCAGTCCAGGTTTTCTTGCCCTAATGGCTGTGAGCTGTAGGTGGGATCCGTGCAGCACCATGTCTGTTGGCGGGTGTGCCAGGGGAACACGCCAGGCGGGCTCTGCCGTGCCAACACTCCAGTTGTGTCCCCTGTGACCTGGTACTGGGCAGAAAGAAAAACTGATAGATAAGAACTGGGCCCCAGCAGCACCTCACAGTCTCAGCTTTACAACCCCAGACACCCACAGAAGAGGGGAAAATACATCACTGCACATCCCTCAAATCAACCTACCCACCACCCACACCATTTACATTCCCAGCATGGCACCAGCACCACTGCAGCACCATTGTTCCCTCCCATGCACTGGGAACCTCGTTTTGGAGGGCAAGGACAAAGAATTGCCACCTCTGCATGTGCAACCTCATTTCCCTCATGCCATCCCATTTCCCTCAGCTGTTTCCCACCAAAGCTCGCACCAGTACTGGTATCCCACATGTGATGGGTGTCCACATGGGGTCTCCACTCTTGTGAAGTGGAAATACCAGCAGTCTTCACGGGGTCCTGGGACAGAACAAGTGGAACAAAGGGCCTGGCTTTGTCCCATGGTGTCTGCAGCTCACTGAGGTAAGCAAGCTGCTCCGGGCAGGGCTCTGGGCACAGCAGCCAGCAAACACCCACTTCCAGCAAACTCTGAGGCCATGGTGGATGTGCCACTGTAGGCCTGTCCTCAAAAGCAGCTGAGCCCCAGGCAGTGGGGAGGGGGGAACAGGGGACTCACAGAGCCCACCGGAAAGCGATTTGGCTTTAACTGCTGGTTTACTGCCTGCCAGCAGAAGTATATGGCTGTACAAAAAGGGAAAGGCTGGAGGAAGGTGTTTGAAAACCAAGCTAAACGCACTCCAGACTCATGAAAGAAAAACGCCACCAAAGCAGCCCCTCGCTGGCCCCACAGTTTCAGGGAGGGGAAGAGGTTTTGAAGCCTGAGAACAATGGGGCAACCTTCCCCTCCTTTCTTCTGGCAAAGGTAAAAGACCTCCTTGCGGAGGTGTCCATGCTGAGAAAATCACTGAATGAGAAGCCCCATGCCAATAAAGCATCCCTTTGTGCCTTCAAACGCCACATCTGACACGCTTCCCAACCTCCATCACTTCTGCTTGATGGCAGCGCCAGCAAATCCCAGCCCTCAGCAGCAGCTTGCCATGCAAATCCCTGGCCAGAGGCCCTGGCACGTCCATGCTGGCTGGTCCATGCGCTCCCCATGCATGGTGGAACAGTTCGGAGGGCTCAATTTTCCTTCCCAGAGGACCCCCTCTGCCCCAGTCACTCCCTGACTCTCTTGCCTTGCTCGAGGCCCAGGACAGCACGTAGAGGCCGGGAACTGCAGACAGCCTCTGAGCAAAATCAGAAGAGCAGACCGAAACATGACTAATTTCTGACACATCACAGCCTACGAGTCATTTTGTTTGTGAGCCTAAATTGCTCCCTGCTGCTTTCATACTGGCTCGTTTCAAGGGTGAGTAAGCAGACAGTGGCAGACATGACTTTTATTATTCCCAGAGCTTTGAAGTTGTACCATTTCTCTGTGGTTAGCTGGCTGCATCAGCCGTCTGTGGTGGCACAGTTCGAAGAACTCAGCAGTGATACATAGGTAGCCAGACTGAGCTGAGCTGGAGCTCAGCAAGTTCCATTGGCAGTATTTCATGGTGACTCAGTAGTTGCCCACCCTCTATTATTCATTGTTTTCATCCCATCATTTTATTTCCATATTCTTGACTACTTCCTAGAAGGGCCTTTCACAAGCAGAGGTCAAAGGCAAGAAAAACCACATCAACCTGTAATTGAAGCCCATTTCTCTTAAATTAGCAGTGCACGAGTTAAAGTGGGTTTTGGTATGAATATCCTCAAAGAAAAAACACCACCATTTGAAAAGAGAGAAATATAGAGAAACTGTTCAAGCTACAAGTGTGATCACTTCATGTATTTATACATGTGTATATACTCATACATATGCAAAAAGATAAACACAGAAACATGCATCTCTTCAACCAGAAAGTGAAACTTCTTGCATTTCTGAATGACTCACTTAAAACAGCTTATTACACAGATATGTTTTTATATTTAAAAGTACAGCACTTGCACACATTTTTGAGAGAATTGTATGTTTTCTTTCCATCCCAGGTTAAACTCTTATGGCATTTTCCTGCTGCTTCAGACTTCCACGTTTCTCTTCTCTAATTCTACATTTAACCACTTCTAGTTTGAATGACTGAACATGAAAAAGACTCTTTGCATAGCACGGAGCAGCCCAAACACCAACATCTAAGCGAAAGTGCTCGATGTTAATTGTGGAGTTATTTGCACAGACTAGTTCAAATTCTACTTTAATTTCAATGCCAAAAGTTTAGGGCTCGAGATAAATCAGTCTTCCTCTTGAAAGAGGTTGATTGTATTTATGGCTCATTTCAGAGTGCAAGGGCCCAGGCTGAGATGAAAGGCCAGGGGCAGAGCAGGGCGATGCCCCACATCCAGTGCCACAGAGGAAGAGGGCGAGGGCTGTGACAGCGGGGAGAGGAACTTCCAGATTCGGTTCCCAGCAGCGCTCAGCTCCTTTGGGTAACCTCAGATGTGTCATTTAGCCTTCCTCTGACTCAGTTCCTCATTACTGGGGAAATAACAGCACTGCTGTATTTCGTAGGAGTTTTGGGCAGATAGACACCTTTTAATTGGTTATCGGAATCCATTCAAGAAGAGTAACTGAAATAGAGATCAGTTACAATCTATTGTGGGCTGGGAGGAAGGGATGAGACATGTGGTACAGACCCAGGAGCTTCCTACCACACTCATATGGGCTTGATCAAGTGAGCTGAAGCACAGGAGAGATGCAGATGCTGGGTTAGGAACCCAACTGCGGTCCTGCTCCGTGGGAACTCCTTGAGTCCCTTCAGTGGCTCCACAGGGCCTTCGCCTCCTGGTTGTGAGAGGCCAGCTGTGTGCCTCCCACATGCCTGCCAGGGGCTGCTCAGTCACCCAGGGAGATGAAACACGGCACCTCTCCCTATGAAACTGGTGCACCTCTGCCCCTCCCCTACAACACCCCCAAAGGCAGGGGACCTCACCTGAGCTCCCACATTCAAATCCCTGGGCTATGCCAGGCTTTTGAACCGATGTCATATTTTGGCATGTCACACATCTGCATGACCCAGATTCTTCCACCTAACCATGAAGCGGATGCAAGGGCAGGTTCCAGCCCTGTTACTCTGGCAAGGTCTGATAGCATCTGGCACCCAGGGCGAGCGGAACAGGGCCACCTGGCCCAGTGTGCCTCTCCACTTTGTGCTCTGCATCTCCACCCCATAGCACAGGTGTGGCAACTACTGCAGAGGGACTTGCATGGCCAGGTGAGATTTTAAGCCAAGTGACCTCACAACCTTGTCCCTGAACAAAGGTTTACTCCAGGCGCTCTGTGGCTGACCACAACCCCCCTCTCATCCTCAGCACATTTTGGTGGGCAAGCCGGGGAGGTAACAATACTTCTCTTTTTTCACAGAAGACAAAGCTGCGGAAGACACTGATTCCCATGGCAACAAAGGCAGAGAAGAAGTGTCCCAAGATGTGATTTGCTGTCACCATACCCACCTCATGGCAGATAAGGACAAGTGATAGCTCTGAAAGGAACTGTTTCCATGGGACCCTTCTCAATGAGCCCTTGCGATGACAACTCAACCGTCAGCCACAGCTTTCAGCATCAAACAAGTCTGACTGGTAGAGAGCAATGCTGTTTCCTGCAGCAAACACTGCCAGTGTCTCATCCTCTAGAGAGGAACAGGGCCCTCCTCGCTCCCTCAGTGCCTGCCTAACCCCGAACAAGCCATGCTGCTGCTTACTAATCCACTTAACCAGGTAATTATAGTGGGAGAGCAGCCTGCAGGGAGCCACACTCAACTTCCCAGCTAAACAGTGTCCCGAGTTTTCTTAACCCACGGAGTGGTACCTTAAGCTATGTTGAAAGCTCCTCACAGAGCACACGTTTATGCTTTGGTAGCACGGGCTATGTAAGCGCATTTCCTTCCGACACTTTCATTTATCATAATTCCCCCCTTGCAACCCTGCCCCTTCAGTTCCCCAGGGAAAGTTAGTGAATTTATGCAGGAACAAAGTCACCTTGAGCCTTAATCCACACCCTAGCAGAAGGAATACATCTGTCTGTCGGCAATCCCATCCACCCACTCTGCAACTGCATTACAATGCTCACTTTGTTAGCACTGAAAATACCAGCTCCTTCTCCAGTCCTGGAGACAAGCTACCATAAAGGCTGGAGCAGAGAAAATGGACTGGGGACAGAAAAAATGGCCCTGCACGTTCGAGGCCAAACAGGCAAACCGAGGTGAAAACAGTGGAATTAGGAAAAAAAGAGCAAATAAAAGAGTCGACAAACCTAGTTCGAAACAGTGGCCAAAGCAGATAGCAAAGTACAGTGGAACCAGGCACATAAAGCAATCTGGATTTTGCCATCCTGGAGCAAAGGCCAGATTCCCTCATAACCAGGCTGGCAGCCAGCTTGCTGGGGCCATGGCTCCACTTTGCCCTTCCTCCTTCCCTCAGAGAAATCAGCCCTGATGCTGCCTGAGCACACAGGGCCAAGACAATCTTTAAAAATTGGCCTGGCAGCTCCCGTAGCCCCAAATGGCACCACAGATGTGCATGGAAACAAAGCTCCCTCCAGCAGAGGCTCTCCCAGCCCTGCACACGTGCTCACCTGACGTTTTGGAGGCATGCACTGATTCACAACTCAATCCTGCTGACACATTCCTGCTCTCCCAGGCAGGGTTCCCACCTTTGTGCCCGTCTTCACGGAACAGCTCCTTTGCATTCAACAGGAAGAACTGCCGCTGCTTGTTGCCATCTGCCCTACTTGCTGCCATGCCTTGATAAACAGTCCTGGGATGAACCTGTTTCTGACTGGAAGAAATGAAACATTAATATTCCCAGAAGAGTGCAGGAGTTACAGCAGAGGGCAAAGAGACTGAAGAAGAGGTGAGTGGATAGTTGCGCCAGTCCCAGTGAAACTGCCTCTTAGGTACTCCCATCCTTCCAGCTGAATAGCACAGTCGGCTGTAGCCCAATTGCTTTGTCATCTCCGGCACCCACTGCAGGCAAACACCAGCTTTTGTCAGCCCAGTGTCTTTTTTCTCTGCCATGCACCCCGTAGTGGATGAGTGAGTTTCTAGAAACCATTCCCACGTGACAAATGGAAAAAAGAGTAAGGATATAGGTGTCCCAGTACAGGAGTTCTCTGAGCTAGTGTTGGAATCCGGAAGCCCACAGAAATCAACCCATCCCAAATTCCCAATATTTTGCTTACTGCATTATAAAGAAAGAAAATTTAATTAGCACATGCAAGTAACCTCATCCTTAGCTGCTGTCATTCCACTGGTAAACTCTGGATTCTACAGCTACTTACATGGCTTACAAGGACAAGGTGGATGGGTTTTCTATCCTTCACAGCTGAGCAAGAACACCAGTGGACACAGACTTCACCAACTCACCCAGAGGTCCACCAACTGCCACCTGCTGCTTTAAAATCTATTCCCAAACAAGACAGATTGTCCACCAGTAGCTTACCTGAGTTTCTGTAATCTCAGCATCAGTCTTCCTTCTCCTGGCAGTACTTTTAAACCAAAGAAGAGAGCCACAAAGCTTGCTCTCTGCTCCTGGGCTCCAGGAATACATTCCGATTTGCCCATTGCATTTTTCATCAACACCTGCATGCTGCTGCAGACCTGGTCAAAGGAGACATTCCTTCTGGGATCCAGGGGTAAACAAACATCATCACCAGCACAAGAGAACCGAAGGAAACGTTCCCAGCAATTGCCTAAATTCATCTTTTCACTTCTGTACATACACATCCAAGCAACTCTCACTTAGGAGAGGTTTTAATAGAATCACAGAATGGCTTGGGTTGGTAGGGGCCTTAATTATCTTCTACTTGCAATCCCGCTGCCATTGGCATCTTCCACTAGACCAGGTTGCTCAGAGCCCCATCTAGCCTGGCCTTGCACACTTTCAGGGATGGGCGTGTGGGCTTGTGTGGGCGTGTACATATCACACAGAGCCCCGATTCAGCCCCACACAGCGGCCTAAGAGCTTGTATTTACAGCTCTCTTCGAGCAGGAGGCTGTTTACTAAAAGGATTAGATAAGGCTTGACAAAGATGCAGGAAGGTGGGCATGCTGTGCCTTAGAAAACTTTTGCAATACAGAACCCAAAACATCCCTGTAGGCACTTCCAGTTAGAAAAGAACCTAGAAAAGGAGGGGAGAAATTGCAAACAGGTTTGGCAGAGCTCTTTGGCCACTGCTGCACTGAGAGCAAAATTACAGGAGACTAATCAAAGAACACTGTGTCCGAGACATCCCTGAGCAGCCACTGCTTGAACTGGTGAGATCTGTGGGACTACCTCAAAATACTTCCTCCTTTTATCTCCGGAAAAAAAACAACCCTTAAATCACACTGCTGCTTCTACTCCCACTCTCCTGCAGAAGGGAATGCTGTTCTTCTGGGTTTGGTAAGGACAAGCTGCTCACATGCTCTCTAAGGCTGTCCAGCACTTAGAGCAGAAGCCCAGTTCTCCCTGCTTTGCAGAATCCTGTGGTACTGCCTCCAGGCAGATGTCCACACCATTTGCGTTACAGACTTCCAAGAAAATCAGGATGCAGCAACATTGCTTGTAGGGCCTCTATTGTGAGGACCTTCCTTGATACAAAAAAGCATTGTGGGGCTGAAGCACACCTTTTCTTTCACAACCAGCTTGGTCAGACAGTCTGTCACATCCTGGTGTTCAGCCTAACCACCCAGAAATTAGTTCCAAATGTGTTTCCTCTGCACTGTGAAGTTAAGTAATTCCTACACTTTGTCATGCCCAAACATTCAGTTCTGGAGATCACAGTCACAGAGGTGGTGATGGGGACTGCTGTCATCTGCATTTTCAAGTAGATACTCAAGCAAAGCTTTACTCCTCAGAGTACTTCCAGAGTAGGCTGGAAAGTTCCTGACGACTAAGTTGGAAAATGAAGTGACAGAAAAGGGGTAAAAATATGAGCTGTTAGTTTTTCTGAGGAACAGCACCATAGCACCACCAAACTACTGGGAGTTGAGGGACCAGAATGTGCAGGCACGGAAGTTTCTCCAGCGATCTGGTATTGTGCTCAACTCTGAATTTATGGTAAATTATAAAACACAAACACAATTACCAAGTTCCCTGCTGTGTCCATTTAAACACAGCTAAGTGTAGGTGTGGATTTGTGTTAAAAGAAACAAGCCACAGGAGAGGAGGCACAGCAGGGCCCGCAGCCACATGGCACATTTAATTCCAAGGGAAGAACACCTGACTTCTACATGCAGATCAACAAAGAAATAAATTAATAAAACCAAGTATATGTACTAGTTTCTTTAGTTCAGATCATTGCTTACACCATTATGGACATGTGTTAGGGGACTCCCACAAAACCTCCTGTGAGCCTGATCAGGAAGAGTGCCAAACCGCAGCATGTGGGAACATGGTCCCATTTTAGGTTGGGATGAGGGTTCGGTTTCAGCATTAGTCAGGGCTCAGGTCTTCACAGCAGTTGACTGAAAAGCAGCTGTTAAAGCCAGGCCTGTGAGGAAGATGAGAAGCACGCTTTGCAGAACCACACCAGGAAGAGTGGAATAAAGCACATGGAAGAACTAGCCCAGATCAAGTCAAAATAAGTTTATTCACGTGAGATCAGTTTGGACATGACCAGATTGAAAACCGTTCTCCATCCAAGCACCTTGAGGAAATCCACAGAACCAAAAACCCAGGACAATGACGACGACGACAACAACGATCCCGAAGCCACAGGCACGCCTCCCTAATTGCGGGTGGCCTCAAAGCACCGCCGTGCACTTGGATGCAGTGGCTAGGCTGCCTGTGCTTACGGTGCTCGCATCACATCTGACACTTCTCCAGAGGGGACAGAACTGTTTACAGGAAGCCATTTGTTACAGGGGCCGGCCTCTCCTCCCCCCTGACCCTGGCGACATCCCTTTCCCATCCCACCTTTCATCAGCAGCTTATCTACTGCCCAGACGGCCGAAAAGCTCATCCAGGTTGGAATTTGAAACCAGAGATTCTCAGACGCCGTGGCTGGGGCAAACGGTGCCGCCATCAATTGTAGAAGTAAATTTCAGGGAGTTTTCATTCTATTTGTACAGGGGCTAATGAGTAGCTTGGGATGTGAACACTAACCCCAGGGCGTAATTCTGAGAACAGGATGATAGATTCTCAGTCTCCTGCTCTAATTATACAGGCAAAAATTGGAATGGGAATGAGAAGAAACAAGAACAAGATTCAGGTCCCACATCAGCTTAATAGCATCATTTTCCCAAGCAATAAAATTTTTTGAGGGTTAGCAGAAAGATGCAAGAATCACCTCCACCAAGAGAGAAAGAAAGACTCCCAAAAAAAGTACAAAATGGGGCAACTGGGTTTCACATTAAGCAAAGCTGCATGGAGACATCACTGCAGAAGCAGCAACCACCAAGCAACCATTCAATACTCTAAAACCGTAAGGCACTGATGATGTTCCTCTCATTACAATCAACACATGACTAAAAATTGACATTCATCAATTAAAAAATAAAATAAAATCACTGTACAAGTCAAAAAGGCAACTGTTCTCATTTAAAAAGTTTCAAATTCTCAGCTCCAAGAATTTTGCTGTCGCCCATCCCCATCCCATGTGTTTGGTCAGAAGTTCTGCAGGTTAACGCATACCTATTGCAATGAAACATCCAAGGCATAAACAGAAAACAATCTGTTGAGAACTTACTCGGCGATCCCTTTGACATCACCAACAAATGTCAGAGGTGTCAGTTGGTCACCCTACCTCCTGCAGCACTGCAAAGCACTCAAGCATCACCACACTAAGTGTAGCCACACATTTGTAGTGCTGACTTGCCTCTACCTTTCCCTTCAAGATACGCGACTCAAGCTTTCAAACCCTGGAGCTTGAGGTCCCCTAAACAGCTGTAGGCAGAGTAGCATGGGGGAAACACAGCAGCAGCTGCTCATAAATGCTATTCCACGAGAACGCTTCAGTCCCTGTCTGGAAACCTATGTCCAAGAGCAGCCAGGTCCCTTAAATTCCTTTAATTCCATTCTGGTCCTTTGTTGCTAGAGATAAGCAATTGCCCAAGAAGTAAAAAGTCAGTGACATCAGTTTCCTTCAGAGGGTCACCTGACAGACCCATTTTGGTCAGTATTGATCAGGTTCAATAAACAAAGCTGTAGTGAAAGTGTCCCATAACTGAACCCTGAAGCCATTCAAGTATCCTTTAGACACAAAGGATCTATTAAGGCTTATTTCAGAGATCATAGTAAAGTATTGCACACTATTTGTCTGCTTAAATAGTTTAAAAAAAAATGAAATCTCTTTTCTCAGAGATTAGTAACGGTATTAAAAAATACTAAAAACAAATATGGAGGTGACTTCTCCATGTGACTCTACTAGAATATGTAACAATTAATAGCTAGGGATAGCAGAGGTCCATCTGTGCACAGATTTAGCAACGGCAGTTTTTAAACAAAAATTACTGTGTAAATTCCAAATAATTACTTTTGCCCTTTATAAAAGCTTCAGTGATCGTAAATTTAGCCTACCCATGAGCTGCACTGGATGATTTCACCAGCACAATAGAGCATCAGAATTCATTGCAAGACAGCCTCTTGAAAACCGTCAGTTTTAAACAGCTGGCCTTTGGTCAGCACATCCAGAAATAAATAAGAAAGGGTATAGTAGAGAGACCACCCATCAGAAGAACTGAGTGCGGCTGCTGGCATGGAAGAGTCTGGGACAATCCATCAGTCCCGTGGATTGTCTGGCTTAGGTCAGCAGCTCCATGACGCAGGTGGTCTCACGACAGGTATTTGGTACCTCACTACCAAGTTCTCCAAAGGCAAGTCAATCAAGTCTTGTGGAGCCATTTTGAATTAGTCCAGACCTGGAGGATGTACAAAACAAGTCTCCCAGAGTTTTGATTAGAGTTCCAGCTGTCAGTTCCATACAACAGTCCTTCTAGAGGCAAGCAGAAGTCACTCTGCCAGCATTCGCAGGCGCCGCTCATGCAGAAGCAGCCTGATCTCCCTCACTATCAGTGGTGAAATGAACAGGATTGTTGAACTCGTCTGTGAAAAGAAGCATATCCAGGATGATTAGCACAGAGAAACCAGAGCTGCAGCCATCCCATATCCCAACACGCATCCAAGGCCACCCAAGAAAGACACAGGCTAAGAGAAGCAATGACAAAATGACACAGTGGATGGAAGGACTGAGCTTGCAGGAAAGCTCATACAATTTCAGCTGTCATGATCATCTTGTCATAAAGATGAGCTCTTCAGCCCCTCAGTGGCCTTCCTCCTCGCCACCTCTGCTGGTTACCAAAGTAGCCTTTTCCCTTGTCAGCACAGATACAAAGGCAATTCCTGGCACTTCCAGCAGGGAAGACCAAGTGAATCGTGCAGCATTCACCACTGTGGAGATGATGAGGAGGTCAGGGCCTGAACAGTGGCATACCAGGGCAAGGCATTTTCATTTTAGTTTTCAGATTCCTCATCACTCCCTCCAAGTGCTTCAAGGGCTAATAAACGAGTAGCTTAACTTCAGCTCTCTGAAAATATTAGGAACTATGTACTGCCTTGGAAGTCAGTCAGGTGGCATGAGCTTTAGGAAATGCATACAGGTATTTTTAGGCAAGTATTTCTGTGTCTCTGCCACAAGCTCAGTTCCTCTTGGGCAACATGACTTTTAAGGATCCCGAACGACAACAGTTGATTTAGACACCTTGAGGCAAAGCCACACCACAGACCACTTTGAGAACAGCATCAGAGGTCACAGGTGCTGCAGAGTCTGTCCCTAAGTCACAACTTCCAGGTTCTCACAAAAACTTTCTATTGCAAATTGAACTTTGACAAACAATTTTTAAAAAATATGATTTCTTACCATTAGAATGAAGAAATAGAAAACCCACATCCACCCCAGGTTCTCCTGGATCAAAGACACTAGATACTAAATAGAAAGGAAAAAAAAAAAAACACCAAAAAAAAGTCATTCAAACTGGGAAGATAAGGATGACTTTCAGGCATGACACTTTCATCTTCTAGAATTTGTGGGCTGTTAGCACACCACACAGAGCTGATCACAAAACCTTCCAGCTCATCTTTTCCTATCAGAAGAGATGACTCAGGAGAGCAGCCTTTTTCTGTATAAAACCCACAGTGTTAGTAAAGCAGACACCATCCTGAAGCTTTCCAGTAACTCAGAGCAGCATAAAGACAGAACTGAACTACAGTTTCAAAGGGTGACAAATTGACTCCGCTGAATACAAGGTTTTTGCACAGAACACTGGGATATAAGAGGATGTAAGTACTCTCAGAAGAACTAAAAGCTCTCGAATGGCTTATAAATTGCACAGGACACATTTTCAAGAGCTGTGCAACCACTGACTACTTAACCCTCCATCGCAGGCAAGACACTTAAGACTACAGTCTGTTTTGAACTGCACCCTGGTCCAACAAGGCTGCACAGGCCACACAGGGAAATATATTCCCTATTAGCAGATTTATATTCAGATGCTGCACAAGGGCCTCCCTTCTTCCCTACTGAGTATATCAGCACAGAACAGGATCTGAATTTCCAACACGTTCATTGTGCGTTTGCTGTTATTCACACACCCCCGGAATGACATCATGGTTGTCTCCGTTGGAATAAATGCAGTGCTGGAAAGGGAGGCAGGTGGAATTTTTCAGAACTAGAGACCCAGTTTTTATGATGACGTAAGTCTGAACGGTATGTGTGTGGGAAGACAGAAGCACTGTAGACGATGCCAGAAGAACACTGAGTGTAACAGTGCACTTATGTATGTCCACAGAGCACTTGTAGTTTTCCATGTTTAAAGGATCTAAGCAGCATTTATCCTATCACACAGAGACTGAACAACTGTATTTATCAGGCCATCAATGGCAAGTACAAACTCAAATCCCTTTCTAGAAAAGAAACTCACATGCCTTGCCTGCGTCCCTGGTATTTTACCATCACTAGAGGATGCCTGGAATAGAACTGGCTCCGATCTTTCTACTGAATCCTCCTCAAAGCACCACTGTGTTCTTTCACATAGTTAACACTTGTTTGTGAGAAGAAGGAACATCCCCAGTGGGCACACTGTCAGCTTCCTTCTCTGCAACAGTCTAGTCCTCAGACCTCTGGCAGCATACTGACTACTGAAGCAAGTAGTGCTGGATTTACAGGGCTTAAACACATCCACAGATATAGAGAGGAACCACAAATAACAGTAAATTTTAAATTACTTCATAAACACTGTAACATTCATAACAGGTATTCCAATTTTACGCAGTTGTACAGGTAAACTTTTCTGTAAGCAAACGCTTTGCTATCATCTTTAAACAAAAAATCCCAAGCAAATGTCAAAATATTTTATTTTCACTCTTTGCAAAGCTGGCCTTTAATTGCTTTTTGGAGTTCAGGGTGTGAAAGTCTCCAAAATTCCTTTGTATTATGAAAGTGCCATAACATTAGCACTATGAATACTTAGTTTAGTTCTTAATTAATTGCTTCCACTGGAAACCTTGATAAAACAGACAGGTTCCCTTGGTTGGATCCTAAGTAAGTAATTATTTTAAAACACCAACCCAACCCTCTCTCCCTCTCCCCACACAACTTTGGATTGAGGAATGCACTAACATGTCTAACCACAACAGACTCTTTGCTTCCTTCCTCAGACCTCTATTTTCCTTTGGTAGCCTCACCTGGCCCACTGCAGCACCAATACTGCCAGTTCCATCCACAATTCCTGTGACTGTTGCCAGAGCCTCACTGTTGCCTTTCACCAGATCTTGGCGCCCCAGGTCAGCAGAAATTGCAGAACTGATCATGTTAGAAGGGCCTCCGATGAAAAATCCTGAGAGTGACAAGAAAACAGCCTTGGTGCAAAACAAACACTCAAATTCTCAACAGAGCATCTTCAAAACACAGGCTTTCTACCACACAAAGCTCAGGAAAAGAATTAAGTCTAAGGACAGTGCTCACAGACTAACTGCAGGTGAAGCACACAGTCATGGAGCACACTGCACAGCTGGAGTACCAAGACAGAAACTGCCAACAAGAACACTTTCACTACTTTGGACTAGTACACCCCCATGCTACAGTCTCTGTCTCTAAGGGTTCACGGTAGAGGTGGAAGGCAAAAAAACCCCCACAACAATAGGACAGGGAGTTTCAAAGTAGGAGTGTTTGGAAAGAAAGGCTCTATTCATGCAGGCTAATCTTAATTCCATAACACAGCACAGTATGTCTGGTAGCACAAAAACCTTGTGACCTCTCACAGTACATGAAGTATTCCAGGTTCTGACAAATTTGAGCTGCAGCTCATGACTCTGCCATATATCCACTTCCTCAGATACCAGATCACTGCCAGGTATTTTACCATAAATCCATCTCTGTCATACTGAGCCAAGGCAGATCCCCTCAGCTCCAAGCCATTATTCTATACCTCCCTCTGTAAAGCAGTTTTCCTAGAGCTGTTTTCCAAAGGCAACAGAAACTGGGCCCCAGCCTTCAGTCCTTCTGCAAAACCAGCAGAGATTGCAGCACACACAGACACCTTTTACCACCACCTGGTTGGTGTTATTGACTGTTCTGCAGTGGATACAGATGTCTATTAGCATAACAGTGGCTTTTGATAAGATACCTGTAATTGCCATGATCACAGCATTGATAGGTTTGCTGTTTGGGGAACCTGCAAGAGAAAGACCAGATGAGTCTAAATAAAACAAGTGAACCTGAGAACACCATTCACTTCAGTTCAGAAACAAGCATGGACACATCTACTTTGAACTGCCTGCTAAGTTTGTTACACAGTGACAACAATAACTTCTGTTTGACCAGAGACTTCTACAGAGGTGAGTCTTACCGCAAAGACATGTAGAGGCCAAACATGCAGAAGTATCCTGAGAGCACTTTACAGTAGAAAAATCATCTTTGCCAATAAAATTTTGTGGCCTACTTCAGCATCAGATTTGCCTGGCTCTGTATTTCAATCTGTGTTATGCCTCTGTCTGTGACACAGAGCTTGCATTTACTCTCCTTGAAAGTCCATTTGAATGGTAAGAGAATCCTTCCTCTGCCTCTCTGGGGAAGTCAGACTCAGTTCAAGCTCTCTCACCATAAAAGTATTTAGTACTTGAATCAGCCCTTCTATTCATTCTGAATTTTCCAAAACATTTTTTAAAATACACAGATTGTACCTGGAGGTAGTAATCCAGCAACTGCCTAAACAATGCTGCACAATAAAGTAAAAAATACAAACCCCCATATCCCAACTCCTCCTTACAAAACCATGTTTGAGCATCTACAACCTCCATTTGTATTTCCAGCAGCATGTGTACATGCAGCTGGCTTTCCATTATAGTCCCTTAGTGCTTTTCAGATACTCTTTTCCCTGATACCTCACTTTCAAGCATTACCTGAATTCCTTACTCACTTCAGTTTAGTTGAGTTACTACACATAAGGCAAGCTGCAGCCCCCTTCACATATTTCCCAGGTCATTATGATCACTGTTATATGCAACACTCCATGGGCATAAAATGGTTTCCTGGTTTGGCTGATGGAAATAGAATTATCACACTGCAGGAACTTTGGATCACCTGTCTGAGAATTCTGTATCTGCCTGGACAGTAGCACATTTTGAGAACTCCAAGTCCTACAGAAGCCTGTCTGTATCACCACAACATTTTGTAGGAAGACATAAAGAAGTGAAATGACATTGCAGTGAGTTAAATCTCTCTGGTACCACAGGATGCTCTGTCTGAACACACAAAACTGTCACACTTAGAAGTTCTTCATAGAGGTTTCATAGAAGTGATATCTTCCCAACTCCTTGTACTAAGTTTTCCTGACAGACTTCTTTCAATAATGAAACACCAAGAACTATATCTATTACAAAAGAGGAAGGAAGTCTCCAATTTCACCACTTACAGAAGTGTAAGAGGTGAAGTCTAAGAGCTTCTCTTGCCCTGTGTAGTGTATATATACCCCAGCACAGATCTGTCCCTAGATTCTATTTCCTCTTACTGTAGGGGAGCACCTGAGATTTCTTGCTTTGCCAGTTGTGGTGTTGACACAATGACAATGCTAACACATTGACACTGGAGAAGGATCAGGACCATAATTCACCAGTAAAGGGAAATTCAACCACTCAGCTAATTCTTTTCCACCTCATTAACCAGAGAATAGATTTCTTTCTGTGCAGTGCCACACTTCAGCAAAACAAACCAAAAGGCACCATTCTGATCCAGAAGCAGTTTCAAGGCCAGAAAGCATAATTAGAACAGGCTGTGCTCTGGTTCTCTCTAAGATGTACTGAATGAACCTCTTATCGCTGCGCAGCCCAAGCATACTCACGGCTGTATCCAAAGAGAGAGCCTACAGCAAAAAGCAGGCTAATTGCTAGCACTGGGGCTCTCTTCTGCAGCACATCAGAAATCAAGCCCTGGATAGTCCCACCTGCAAAAACACAAAACAAGACAAAAAAAATCACTGTCAGGCACAGGATGCTGCTGACACCTTGAACAAAACTCATTTCACTGAGGGCAGTGGCCTCTTGCCTTCTCACCAATACACATTCTCTCTAAAATCCTGAAAACTAAGTCTCTTGCCCTTACTGCTCCGGACACAGAGAGAACAGATAAAGCAGGGAAAACTACCCATGCTGCTTTCCCAGGAATTTAATAATTCTTTTTTTTCTAGCACGCAACTAGCCAATGCTCCCGCTTTTCTTTTCCTTCCCCTATAGGATCATCACAGCTCTAGGATCACCACAACTCTGGATTAAGCAAGTTTAACATTGTGGCTGGGTCCTTCAACTGGAAGTGTGAGAAAAGGTTTGTGTTTTTTTTTTTTCTCACAGGAAAAGCACTATCACACAGGGGCCTCATACTTCCTGCTGTTTCACCTACTTAGGGTAGGTGCAACTGATTCCAACAACTGCCAAAGGCCAATAAAAATCAACTTTGTATCAACGCTATTTCTGTAAAAACTAGAATGATGAGAAGGCCTAACACAGAAAAGGCCACAGAGGTAAAATTACTGACCCTGAACAGGTCCAGACAAGGATGGCTAATCTAGGAAAGCTAACTGGACAAGGTAATAAAGCAAGAAACTGAGCACAGAAGAGTGGAAGTCTAAACACATATACAGTATGCTCTTTATTCTGGAGGAACAGGGTCAGATTTTGCAGCCAGCAGAAAGAGGTGCAATTACATTTTATTTCTGAACATAACACAGTTGGTCCCTGCTCTGACAAAATCTGCCCTGAGTCTGTCCTCACAGAAGGACAGAAGTCTGTCCTCACAGAAGGGACAGTTCAGAATCCAGTAAGTCCAGATCTAAATATCCCTCAAAGGCACGTGTCAGAAAGAAAGCAGCAAGCAGGGGCATCATTTTGTACACAGCACTTTTCAAGAAGTCCTAGTCACTACAGAAAAATGCCAGCTGGGGATAAGGTTCAAGAGTATGATAGTGCCCTTTAACTATATGCAAACTCTTTAGGGGGTCGCATACTCTGTGTTTAAGAAAAAAAAAAAAAAGAAAGCCTAGCAGCCACATACATATCTAGAATTTTCACATATTCAGTGAACAGCTGGATCCCACTGAACACGACTGCTCTGGCTGCATTTGCTGTCTTTCACTTTCAAATGCCAGCAGGGCAACTGCAGGAGGATGTAATTTTCCTGCTCACTCACCTATGATTCCTCCCACATCATACCAGATTGAGAGCTGGTCAGCTTCTGCTTCTTTCCATCCAAAGTTGTTGCTGAGGTAGAAAGGCAGCCAGAAGAAGAATGAGTAATTCACCAGTTTCAAGCAGGCATAGGCCAAAGAGTACTGGAACAAAAAGAGGGCCGGCAAGCAGTTAGCACTTGAGAAATGCAAACAGTGTTTGATTCTTCTTCACATAAAGCTCTGAATCCAGCAAAAGCTTTCGGAGGCAAGTGCTTCTGCATTTAACGTAAGAAGACAGCATTATGAAAGCTTAATGCTGAACATCAAAGGGATCCCAGGAATACAAAAATCACTGTCAAGAAGGTTTTTGTTTTTTTTTTTTCACTGAATGCAATGGGTTAAAACACCTTTGGTGTAATCTTGAGAGGAAATGACACCAGGTTTCAAAAGAAAAGAACAAAATTTAATTCACCTTCTGAAGAGAAGGGAGCCAAGCACATGACATGAAACAAGCTTGAGATTTAGTCATCTGTGGATCATACTGAGAAAAGTTATGTGAAGTAGTTCCTCTGTACTATCTCGTGCTGCTCAGAAGGCTCATCTGCTTACAGCATCAGAAGAGAAAGCTTCGTTCATGATCCATAGGCAAGTATTCCAGGACAAGATGAAAGTTTGGCCAAAGTTAAGCACATGCTTCCAAACTGAACAGCTGAAACAACCTCCTGCTTTTGGCTGCTGCGCTCAATTTCTCCTTAGCTCCTTGGTCTCTCACCAATCTGACATAGTGTCCTGATTTGGCTGGGCACTAATCTGACATCAGATAAAACTCATGGACTCAGAGGTGTTCAGGTTGCTGGATTAGGGTGCAGAACACGTCCTCAAAATCCAGCGTACAAAACCAGCCACCTCAGTTGCTGTTCCTCTCTTTTGTTCCAGCCAGTGAGAAAGGTCACACATCAACTAATGCAGATGCCACCTTAAGAAATTTTGCATAAGGCACTTAGCCATGTTAGGAAGGAACTCAAAATGGGTTTGCTTTCTTTTGCCATCCCTCAAACAATAGGTCTTAACAGTAGAACCGTGGTTGTCCTGCACTCAAAACACTGACAATCCACCCGTTGCTTTACTCATTAAGGGTGCCTGACAACACTATTCATTCTGCTTCATGACCAAATGCAGACAGTTCACACTGTACTGCTGAGCCAGCCACCCTGCCCCCTTCCTTGTACTGGTTCTAGCACTGAGAGGAACCACAGCCCACTGCTGTGGAAAGTTAATATTGTTTTTTTAGTGACAGGTTAATTTTTCAGCTGAATCAAATCCATGAATTGGGCAATACTGCTGATGCAGAAGTACAAGTTCTCACACAAGGGACAGGAGAAGGATATGTTGGAAACTGCATCACCAGGCCTTATTTCCAGCTGTTTATAAAAACCCCCGTTCTTTGCCAGCTGTTACATCATGCTGATTCAGGCTCTTCAGGCCAGCTTTTTGCTTTAAGGCAACTAAAAAACCCCAAACCTCAGTATCAGCACCACAGAGCTCTGTGTGATGCTCAGCTAACAGTGAGAACCCCAATCCTCAGAGCAAGTATCTGCCTTACCAAGAAAGCATCCTACAGCCACCTTTGCTCATGGCCTCCCTTTGAAATCCACAGCAGAAAGAACAGGATCTCTGCTGCCCTTTGTTGACTCATTACATGCCCTCCATGAAGCAGGGGTCTGATGGGAGGAGCAACACACAACCAACATACCTGGACAGTATTATAATCCATGTGCACAAGGACAACAGGCCCAACCCCAAGATTTTAACAGGATATGAAGTCAGATGTCAACAACTACAACATATGGTCAACATTCTAACAGCGACATTAACGAATGCTAACAGCACAAAAAGTCAGCTTTATGTTTAACAGGTAGGTCAGCCTTCACTCAAGAATCTGTGTCCTCACCGGTACTACTCCAGGAAGGCAACAAGCCTGGAAAAATCCAATGGCCTTCGGCTGGTTGTCAGTGTCAGTTGCTTGAATAGAGTAATTCCTGTCGTCATCATCTGCATCATCACTGCCCATTAAAGGTCTGTTGGCATCTTCTTCCACAACGGCATCTTCATCTGCTCCAAGCTCAGGGAGGCCTAAGTTTTACAAGAGATAAGCAACAGGAAAAACGGACCACAGTCTCTTCACCCTCTCCCCACTCTAAAGCTATGCTCACTTCTTTTTAAGCAATTCTACCTTCCAGAAATTCCCTTGCTCTCCCATACCTCCATCCTCCTTTGGCTTAGAAACTCTTCTAGATGGTGTTCTGCAGTGCCGCCAGTTTCTACCCTTTGTCTTCTAGCGCTCTTGAAAGTATTGTCTGATCCTGGCGTCGGCTTTGTCTGTTCTGAGTGTCTGGCCATTAGTTGGAAGACACAACAAATTAGTGCATTTCCCCCCTTACTTAGTGGTTGGGATCCTCAGACCTGGCTCCTGGATACCACTTCCCTTGACTGTGGAGGCTGAGTGTACTCAGCTGCTGCCTGTTAATGCCTCCACTGGAGTGGAAGGCCTGGAAACTGCACTGTGCTTCCTGGGACACAGAGCACTCTTACGAGCACTCTTTATGGTAGCTTAAAGTGCTACCAACTTCATAGCCTTTGCAGGCACCTGGGAAACCTCCTCCATGGCCCTGTCAAAGCCCAAACATTCTTCTGTTTTCCTGTTACACTTTGACTTGCCTACCACCTTCTCAGAAGAGGACCACATCCAACCCTGGAACTATTTAACTGGCTGTGGGAGGCCTGAAGATGAAAACTACTTTCCCTTCTTATTGCATGGCTTGCCATGTTTTTCTCCTACAATAGCCAGTTATCGGTTTGTTTGCAGCTTCTTTAGGTGAAGAAAAACTGATAATTAGGCACATCCTAATGGAGATGTTAGAGCCAGGCCATTTTATGTCACTTTAAAAAATACCCAGACTCTATACACGGGATGCATGGTGGCATTTAATGTAATAGGGGCGAGTAAAGCATTTGCTCCACTAAATACACTGAAGTGCAACACCATTTCGTAAGAGCCCTGAGGATAAGTACTGTCAGAATGAGCAGAGCTTTCAGTAGTACTACATGGAAAGCTGCAGATCTGCTTTCCATGAGGGGACTGAAACAGTACAGCTCTCTTCCACTTACCCACTTCCTTCGGTGACGTCAGGAGCCCGAAGAACACAATGACTCCTCCAGCAAACTGTACCGAGGCAGTCACCAGGAAAGCATACTGAGGAGAAATAAATAAAAGATTCTTTTTCAAAGCACTTTCAGTCACACAGGCTTCCCTGACTAATGAGGGTTTCTTTTTACATTCCAACCTTGTCAGAGAGCAAACACAGCTACGACAACGCAGATTGCATCCATAAAACTTGAAAACAAGTGATCTCTGTGTCTCCTGAACAGATTTGGCCCTATCTAGGCTGAAAGACAGCTGTTTTAGTTTACTGAGGTGACAGCAGTGAGGAAAGAGCTGACTCAACACAGTGAGAGATCCAGCTATACGGGAAGGACTGCTCAAAGAAGGGTCAAACATCAAATTCAGACCAGGTTGTTCAGAGTTTTGTTCAATCAGGTCTTGAAATCCTCCAAGGCAGATCCTCCAGGCTCTGTTCCCTTGTTCCAATGCTTAACACACTTCATAGCAAAATAATTTTCTGAACACCCAGTTGGAATCATCCCTACTTCCCTTTATACCCACTGCTTTTTCCCCTCTCTAACAGTGAAACCCAGGGAAAAGTCCGGGTCTGATTTCTCAGCAATCTTCTCCCAGGCTTTGGAAGGCTGCTATTGGTACCCTGAGCCTCCTCGTCTCCAGAATGACACGCTCAGCTCTGCCAGCCTGTCCCCACAGGTCACACGCTGTGAGCTGTGCTGGTTCACTTGCACTCCCTGGACTCGACCGCCTGCCTGCCCCAGGCAACACAGCGCGTGCCTGGCCTCTTCCCAGCCACAGCAGCTGTGCCATTCCAGCAGCAGTGACTCCAGCTAAGTGAGAACCTGTGAGGGATGACTCTGAAGAGCACTTCAAGCCACGCAAATCAGAAGAGGGTATACTATGACACTAGAGCTCTTCAGTAACATCAGTCCCATTTACAGAGAAGTCTCAGGCTTGTTTCTCCCAGCTTGGAAGAGTCACAAAGGAACGGCCTTTCGATGCTGCCTACTGCTTGGCTCCATAGAATTCAGGAAGATGAAACTGGGCACATAGGCCTGGTATCTCCCAAAGACAAGATAAGAAAACAGTGTTTCATAACCAATCAGACAGCAATACCTACCTCATAACCATATTGGAGAACACAGGAGGCAAGGAATGCCCCAAGGATATTCCCCACAGATGCACAGGCACTCCAGAGTCCAAAAACAAAACCTCTCCTGCAGAAGGGGAAAAAAAAATTTGAAACCAGCAATGTGAGGAGAGATGACATTAGGAACAAGACAAAGATAAAACCTTCAAGTGAACTTTAACTTATGAATAAAGTTACAGCATTTTCCCAATTCACTTCAAAGAGACTCGAAGTTCATTTAAAGCAAAACACATAACAAGTTGGGGGTACCAAATAGATAAGTGAGGAATGTTCTATTCTGGCTATGCATAGAGCTCATCTACAATGTCCCAAAGTGACAGAGTTGAACCTACAATGAGTCAGTTTCCATTTGATCTCTTTAGTAGTAAGGAGACAGAAACAATTTTCCAGTGGTATGAAAATTCAAATTCAGTCACTCTGCACTACGGGATTTTTGAAGTTTGAACCTATGCTTTTAACACTCACAAAAGAGAAAGGGGAAAAAAAAATTTCATCCCACCCAACTTTAATTATGATCTAACAGCTGGCCTTTCGGGCTTAAGAATTTCAGCTCAATCTGTTACTCAGCAGGTCGTGTGAGTCACTAAAGAAAACTTAACTTACCCAGCTTTTCCAAACCAATTTCCCATGACAGCAACCACGCAGGGCCAGCCAGTGGACTGCAGCAAGCCATTCACAACCCAGAGACAGCAATAGAACCACTTGTTGTAGAAATGCAGCCATTCTGTGAGTGTGCCAAAGAAGAACACCTACACAGGAGGGGGGAGGCAAAACAGAGGAGAAACCCTCAGGCTACCGCTGAAAGCCAGGCAGGAGTGGGGCCTAAAAAAAGCAACAACCTTTCAGGGAGCTGGTCCCATGCAGGGCCCAGGCCAGAGGGCAGCCTGGCATTGTTTGAGACACAGTGCAGAGCGAAGAGCACCCTCTGCTGAGCCACCACAGCTCCAGCTTCAGAGCCCAAACAGCTCCAGAGACAAATGTGCTGTCAGGGAACTTCCTGTTCTCCAAAAGACTTCTGTCTCCCTAAACAGCACAGTTACAACAGGAGAGGAGAAGAAAGAGACAAATACTCTTGGTAACAACACTAAAAATACGGTAGCCTCTTGATCTGCCCTTGTACTGACATCTGATTCCATGAGGCTCTGTGCAAACACAGAACCCTCAGCAGTCATTTATCTTCGCAAAATTGAACACAAATACTACAGCCAGGTCTCAAATTACTAAGAGTTCCAACCCAAACTAGCCAAAATAAACACATGTTGTGGCACACTGTGCTTGATGCACATTTGTGGTCATGTGTTTGCAGAGTGCAATAGGCCACACTGGGGTTTGTAGCCAACTGGGTAAAATCAAACACACTCCACACATCTTAGCACTACTTTAACAACCAGAAAACCACCATGAGATAAAACTGATTCACATTTATCTGCAATGGTTTCAAGCTGAAATACCCTTTTGTTTTAAGGAGACATTCTTTTTTGATACATACCCTCCTAGCAATTATAAAATAAGTAAATGAATGCTTGGTATTGTTAGCATGTCCTTTAAAGAACAAAGATTGTGTTTAGAAGCAAAGGCCTAGATAACAACATGTGTGGGCTAAGAGGTTAAGTTATATTAGAAAACAGTCCTCCAAATATACCAATCTGGAACAAAAGCTGTTCATTAAGTCTCTAGACAGTGCCTCAAAGTTAAGAATTTCCTTCTGACACAGTATCCAGAAATAGATATTTCAGGAAGAGGTGAGTCATCCAGCATAGGTCTGTGCTTCAGACAATGCAGTACATGCATCCAGAACAAAGTTTTGCCCACAGGCTTTGAGACCACTGAGGTACAGCTACAGCTCACGAGCCAATTCCTGCAGAAACAGAGCCTCTTCTCCCCAAAAGTAAAACCCTACCCAGAAATCCTAAGAGAGATTTTTAAATCCCACTACTATGTCCCAACTTACCACCAGAGCAGAGGAACACATGCCAAAAGACAAAACCCAGCGCAAATTCAGGCGATCCCCAACTATGCCGCTGACAAAGAGACCCTAAGAACAAAACACAGCATTAAACAAAGCCAGAAGATTTGCACCTGATATCTGTAAGAATTAAAATGACAAAGAAGGGTCACACTGATCCAAATGTTGCTGTTACACCAACCTACAGTTTCATTCTAACCACTTTTTCTGCCACCAAAGAAATCCTGCTCATAGCTGT
Source organism: Empidonax traillii (assembly GCF_003031625.1). Classification (NCBI taxonomy): domain Eukaryota; kingdom Metazoa; phylum Chordata; class Aves; order Passeriformes; family Tyrannidae; genus Empidonax; species Empidonax traillii. The sequence continues at coordinate 1,883,115 of NW_020955277.1, forward strand.
TCATCACATTTCTTGTTTAAAAAATTCATCTGAGGACTCTTGGATAGACAGAACTAGTCCTCCCACTCCCCGGTAACAGGTGTGTAAGAAATTCTGAAGTGATAGTATTTCTCTTGTGATTGTTAAAAAGCATCTTCACATGGGTGACAGGCATGGGAAGAACTAACAGAAGCTGAAGGGAAAAAAAAATATGCCTCTGAGCTAAGCTTTTTTATGTGGGTGTGATCTTCCCATTAAGATTCAATCAAAGCTTAGCAGCTCGGCATTAGTTTTACTCACCACAGCATAGGAAAACAAGAAGATAGTGTCCAATGTCCCCAGGAAGAGAGTTGCTTCTTCTGCCTTTGGAAATAACCGGTTGCTGTTCCAGAGCTACAGAGAGAAAATATTAACAGGTAAACAGGAAGAGGTGGAGCTCATCCTACACTATTTCAATGGAAACTCAAACTCTGAAGCAGAACAGACTCTGGCCCACTCCTCCAACACTTTAATTATAAAATCAGGAACAATTCTGGCATTATATACTGCAGAAAATGTCCACTGCCAACTTTGCTTCACTTCTAAAAGGCAAGCGAACAAACCACCAGCAAGAAATGCTTGTTCAACCTGGATCAAGGCAAACAACTGGCAAAGCAAACCTTACTTCTAACAAGCATGCAATGTTAGACAGCTTCTGACTCTAAAACACTGATGAGCATCTTAATGAATAATACAATAAAGGCATATTCTGTTTTATGTGCAGCATCTCTTCTGTACTTATCTTGCTGTCTTCACTAAATGAATAATTCCCTTAAAGTATTTGTGGCAGCAGCCATAATAAGAAATGACAGACCACAAACAGAAAAGAAAGAACACAAAAGGAACAAGGGGAAGAAAAAGACTCGTTGGAAACTATTTACAACAAACTGCAGTCACTAATGTTGTTAGTTTTTGTGCTTACCCTGAGTTTCATTTTATTTTAAATATGATCAAAAAAAGGGAAAAGAAGACTCAACTGTCCCCAAAGAAAGATTAGTGACATCAGCTGAAAACAGCAAGCTTTGAGGATAACTTAAAGAATGAATAGAGTTAATCAAAACAAAGTTTTCTTCCCTTGTCATAATGCCCAAATTAGAAAGCAAACCAACCCAATCCAAACCTGACCTATGGATGTACCTAACTCAAATGTCATGAGTTTTAGTTTGATTCTATCTCTCCAGGAGAACATTATGTACATACAATACTAATTAAACATCCACTTAGTTTAAAAGATGTAACCTAAATTGATACCTAAAGGATTGCTTTGGCTACTTTTCTTGATCAGACACATGCACCTCAACATTTAGCAAGCACTAAATCTTCTGTAGAAAAAAAAAAAAATCAAAACAGCTTCCAAGATGTACTAGTTGTCTGAATGTCAGTTAAAGAACTAAATATAAACACCTTGTGTTTCAATTTGGCATCCCTGAGATGCTCACTCCTTTTGGACATACTATAAAACCCTCAACACATTTCAGGCACAATTTACTCTTTTATCACAAAAAGTCAGCATTTATCATCCTTCTGTCAAACATTCAAAGAACTGATGATTTCTAATCCAAACACTCAAGCAACTGGCTTGGAACTCCCTGCTCTAACACATCTCATGGCCTGTGACCATGCTGTTAATGTACGATTTCTTCCACTTCTCAAAAGTGTCAGGACATAGCATTACTATAAACAAGAATGTCCCTAAAAACACCACAGGTAGGAGCCAGGAGATAGTTCTTGCATTGCCATTTGTGAGAACCAAGCAGTATACAACTTCCTTTCCTGCGGGCAAACACTGCCAAACCTCCCACTGCTTTCACTGAATCTAGGATTTTACAGACAAGGGGTACTGGATGTTCAGCATTTTTGGAAAATCTGACCTTTTAAATACAAGATAAAATGTCATCCTTCCTATCAATTTAGGACAAGCAGTTAGCACTCTCAGATATCTTTATTCTCTCCTAGTTTGGCTATTCTTTTAACAGGGTGGTAGCAGCACCACTGCCACAGAGAAAGCACAGCCAGGATTTCACAGAACTCTCTGGAAGCCCATTAACTGCTTCTGTTTATTGCCTCCAACACTTCCAAGGATGGGTCCCTCTTTCTCCCTCGTTCACGTTGCTGGCTATTACAGACTCTGCTGGGGTCCTCATTTCCATTGGAACTCTGTAACTTCTTGAGGAGTTGCTCTCTGGGGACCACTAGGAAAGATTTCACCATCACCTGATGATCCATAAAACTACAATGCAAACACCTGAAGTTCCTGCTCCCATTCCAAGAATTGTTCCCAACGGACACCTAAAGGGGCCTCTTGGGCACCACAAGTTCACAGGTTCCAGCACACTGGAAGTTACTCATCTTTCTTTGCACTTCCCTATCCCTTGTGTCCTTACCTCATATGGCTGGAGCTCAGGGGCCGTGCTGTTAAGGCAGGAGGGAGTCCACTGGCTGGAAATGCTGACTTTGACATTACTGAATGTCTTTCTGGAAGCATGGAGCAGGGAATAACTGCCAGAAAACACACAAAGACAGAGGTTGGCCAAATCTTCCCTGGTAGTCAAGTGGGAAAGGGTGGGGTATCAAATACAGATACACACTGTCTGAGCAGGCAGCATAGCAGAGCATTGGCAGTTTTGGAGATAGCAGTCAGCAGTGGGAACCTCCAAATTATGGGAAGATATGGATTTCACCCTTCTGCAACAGACTGCTCTTGGCTAGGCACAGCCAGCCTCACCTTGCTGGCTGGATTCCCCAGGGCCATAACACCCTTACCTCTATAACTGCATGAATCCAGACTGACTGGCACAATGAGCCTATAAGTTAGTTTTCAAGGCTTGCATCCAAAGGTTAAGACTACTTCCCTACCTTTATTCTTCTTCTTTGACATGCTCTCGCTTCCCTAAATTCAGTGAGATGAACACTTCTCTGTGCAGAGATACACTCAACCTACCTGAAGAAGGTCAGCAGGAAAACAACAATATGATGGTGGGTGCAATGGGACACAAGGCCTCTGTTTGCAGGCTGCCTCCGTAAGCTTCCAGGCAAAGCCATGTTCCTGGCAGCCCTACCCTTGCTCCTGCCTTGGCCACAAGGGCTGGATGGTGATTAGGTCATTTTTCCTTGCACTTAAAACAGAAGAAGGTGGGAAGAGAGGAGAAAAAAAATTATACTTGAATTAAAACACACGTATAAAGTACAGTTTTGTTCCCCAAACAGCTGGAATTCAGAAGGAACAACTCTATGCCATTCCTTCTCAATTTGTTTCACACCATTACCATTCTCATCACTTGTACATTCCTCAACACCTTCTATGCCTAAAGGCGTCTTTTTGTTCCCACTCTCTCAGTACCCTCATGGTCACCTCCCAACCCACTTCTTTTTTGTTTCTCTCCTAGCATACACCTCTTCAGTGCCCATCACCAAAGGGGTTCCCCCTGGATCTACCAACTTCCATCATTCCCACATTCAAGACCATCCTGCACCAATTACACACATAGTGAACTAGAGAGTGGTCATAAATAAGACACCTTTCCACCACTACCTGCCTGGCCACAGAGTGGTGATGAAGGCAGGAGAGCAGTGTTTGGCTGCTGGTGAAGAATGCTCTGGGATCTAATTGCCTTGTTAAGACATTGTTGAAAGAATATAGCCAAGAGTGGACTTGCACAGTCAGAAAACAGAAAGTAACTGTGAGGACAGTGCTGAAATCCAACAGCTAGACTCCCTCCCTATTTATTCTCAAGCCTGACATTACAGCTCCATCTGTCACTAACTCATTAGTACAGCACAGGGCAAGTTGTACCTTCCTGTAGGGCATGGGTGACATCTGCCTCAACTTCTACATAACCAGAAGTTATCAGTACTGAGGGAAGGCTACAATAGACAGACAGTTTCTTCACACCGGTTCATGTCACACTACTCCACTCCCCGAGTTGTGCTGGCGTGGCCGAGGGACCACTTCTGCCGACTTGAGTTTGGCAAACAGCCCCACTGGGGCAGCGAGGTGGTGAATCTCCCCGCACAGCTGCCTTTTGTTTTCTTGGTAGAGTTCCTATTCAGCCTCCTTCCCTATCACAGATCAAGCAGGAGCTACACAAAGGCTTGTGTCCATGTGACAGACAGAGCAGTGCAGAGAGAGATGCTGTACACCAATGCTGCTGCTGAAGGCAGAGCTCAATCCTGTCAGCACTCACTGGCCTGAGACACCGGGACAAATCTGTTGGTGGGAACTGCATTTTCAGAAGACATGCAAACACCACACATTCTGAAAGCTGAAGAGAGGTAAAATAATGCATGACACCTGTTCCCCCAAGGGAACTGAAACTGAACTGGTTCCCCCCCAAGCACTGAAATAAGACAGAAGATAGCGCCTTTGTATTCTTCTGTATCCATGAGTGCCTTCTGTAATTATTTGTAAACCTGACATAAGACTTTTCAAGTTAAGCTTAATAACCTCACTCGGAGAAATCAGAAGTCACTGTCCAGACACAGCGTCATCCAAATTTTTGCTGCTGAAAATGCTGTATTTCACAGAGACTTTCTGCTCTTCCTTCTAATAGCTTTTAAAGGTTTCAAGACATCTTTCACCGCAGGAAGTCTTCGTTTCCTGTCCTCTAAACATGTGAGCCTGATTGACATCCTCAAATGATGTGAACCTGATTAACAAAAGGATGACAGCTACTACTGGAGACATGACCCGTCATGGAAACTGAAACCACATCTGACCTCCAAAACAGAGTATGGCATGGAGATCCTCTGAGTAACATGGATCCAGCTGCGACAGCTCTGAGACACTGGAGTCATGTTTAACCTACACCACACCTGAATGCCTCTATTCTCATCCAAGACAAATACAGCAAGTCTGTACAAGACCTGCCTCTACACAGCCCAGGTGCATTTGAGGCACACTCCCACTGCTCCAGCTAGCACAGAGCACCTTGGTGTGCCAGTACCTCCTTGTAGGGACTAGATTGCTTGGGTTTGCACAGAGGAAGAAAAAAAAGCACCTACAGCTGGAGCTGTGGGAAGGCAAGGCTAGCTCAGGAAGAGGTAACTTCACAAGTAGTCTTGCTACTACCCTCCCGCTGAGGTCTCAGACCATTTCTCAGCACCACTGAATGAAAACTCAGCACCCACACAAATAGGTGCTGCTCCCTTTCAGGCAGCAGTAGCACTGCTCAGGGCTGTCTGCCACACAAGCTGCATGGAGAAGAGAAGGGAAGCCAAGGCACTCCAATTTCCCAGCACCACCGTCCTTATGGGCCTGTGAACCACACGGTCTGCTGGTCAAACGCAAGAGCTCGTTCTTCTTCCTTGCCTCTCCCTCCCCTCCCACCAGGCAACGGCAGGTAACAGAGCTTTCCTGAGGAAAGCAAACCACTGCCAGTTGTGCAATGCTGCAGGGAAAAGTTCCCTCCTTGGGTAATCAGTCTGCAGCCCGGAGCACAAGATTTACTACTCACTTCATGTCAATAGATGCAAATATAGATCTTATTTGTCCAAGATACTGAGTCTTTAAAGCTAAGACCTAGCTTGACCTTAAAGTCACCTATTGTTCTATAGCATTTATTACTGAAACGATCTGTTTCTCAGAGCTTCTCAGTCTCAGCTAGCTTTTTAGAAGCCCTTCTGGCACAGGACACTTTCACGGCGTAGAGATGACCATGAAAGATTTTGTTTTCCCTTTTTCTTCACGCTGTCCTTTCTATATTCAAAATTGGCATTCTCCCTAGGCTAGAAAAGTATGCAACTAGGAGGTTAATCCTCAAAAATTAGTCTTCTAATTATTCTGAGAACACCACAGTAAGTTTGTAGTGGAGGAGAAGCAAAAACTAGGCAGCAAGATAACCCATAGAACTCAAGGCAATGAAGCACAAGCCTTTAAGAAAGGAAGAGGAGCACTTCTAGGATATTAAGACTACCTTGTCTGTTTAGCACTATTTATCTTCAGCTAGCCAATATTTTGAGTAAGCTTCTGTTAAGCTTTCACCCTTATTTGTTAAGCTTCCCCCTTAGTCCTCTTATCCCTTCACTTAAAGTCAAAGTAAGACACCTGAAGTTCAAAATAAACTTCCTTAATACTACCCTGCCGTCCCCCAAAAAAGCCGGCAGGAAAGACTAGCATTCACATTCCTGAGACTAACAAAGTGCAAACCAAACAGATTTTTTTCTTAAAATTACATAAAAATAATTAAATAAGTAAACCCGAACTAACAAAACCTCCCACTCTTACGCCATCTTTCCAAACAGACAGAAGCACGGCAGCACAAACCCAAACCCACACAGGGCCCTCCGCAGGCAGAACCAGCAGACCGTCCGCCACCCCGGAGCCCCAGCCGGATGCTGTCTGGGGAGAACACGGGCTGCCCGAACACCGGGAGGACGCGAGCACGACCCGACTGCCGTGCCCGCCCTGGCAGCGCATCCGCAGCGGCGGCAGCAGCGCCCGCAGCCCGGCAGCGCATTCCCCGCCTCGGCTGGAGCGCCGGCCGAGCAGGACGCGGCTCCTCCCGCCCCGGTCCCCGCGCAGGTGGCGGTGCGGCCACGTCCGAGCGGGGCGAGGAGCGGAGCCGAGCGGGCAGCGCAGGGCACGCACCGCCTCCTGCTCCGGCACCGCCACCGCCGCTACCCCCCTGCGGCACCGCATCCCACCCCACCCCACCGCCCCGGGGAGCCCCCTGCCCCGCGTACCGCTCTCGGCGCCCAGCGCGGCCGAAGGAAGTCGGCAGGAGGGGGGGCGGCCCTTCCGGGCGGCCCCGCGGAGCGGCGGGAGCTGTAGTCCGGCCCCGGCCGCCGCCGAAGGGCCCTGCCCGCCTCCCGTCCGGGGGCGGGCAGCGAGCGGCGCCGGCAGCGCCTCCCGGGCCGGCGGGGCGGGGAAGGGGAGGGCCCGGACTACATCTCCCGCCGGCCCCGGGCCGGGGCGGTGCGAAGCGGGAGTACCTGTCCCGGCAGCGCCGCGCCGACAGGTGAGCGGTGGGACGGGGGCTCCTTCCTCGGGCCCGCGGCTCCTCCTCCCCCTCGCCGCCCCGTTCCAGCCGCAGGCCCGCCCGGGAGCCGCGATGCCCTTCCCCGGCTCCGGCGCGGACGATGCCTTCGACTACCTGTTCAAGATCATCCTGATCGGGGACTCCAACGTGGGGAAGACCTGCGTGGTGCACCGCTTCAAGACAGGGCAGTACAACGAGAAGCAGCAGAACACCATCGGCGTCGACTTCACCGTGCGCTCGATGGACATCGACGGCAAGAAAGTGAAGGTCCGTGGCGGGAGGAAGCCCGAGACTCGTGGTGGGCAGCACTTTTGCCCTGTCACCTTTCCCACGCGGGTGCTGGGGAATGGTGGGATGCACAGCATCTCCTACTCGGCCCTGAGGAAGGCAGCTGACAAAAGCTGGCTGGCTGCCTTTCGGACCAGGGGTGTTTCCAAGGGGAGTTTTCTCTCAGGAGCATGCCCTGGGGGAGGCAGTCACCCTAATTTGGGTTCATGCTTGCTCTCGTGACTTCTCTGCATCTGCTTGAGGAGAGGGCTCACGCTTTGCCTGCAGAGAGTTCTTTGGAATCCGACTGCTGTATTTTGGAGGGATGTCTCCTGCTTCCTTCAGAGATGTGGAGGTTTAAGCTGGGACACTGAGGAGAGAAAACCCTTTAGTTTGCAAAGGCTCCACTTTGATGTGTGCTTAATTTGAGGAACAAAGGCTTCCAAGACAGACACCAGAAGAAATGGTTAGCTAGAATTTCCCTCTGTGTGCAGATGGAAGTTCAGATGGAAGTTATATAGACTTCCTCTGCCCAGTCCCACATCAGGGTTCTTTGCTCTGCTTCCTTTCCTGTTAAAAGGCTGTAATGCTCTACATCTTTTAGTACAGTTGTTGAAACTGGGTTTCTTGGCCTCTTTACAAGGTTTACCCTTGCCTTACCTCTTTGGTCGGCGTACATTGACTTTACAGGCTCATAAATGTCTCTTCAGATCCAGAGAGGGCAAAGCCACACTGCTTTGGTGTAGCAGAGCGAGCTGGGGCAGGTCTGGCTGCCCTCTAGACAAGGGGTTTCAAAAGCGTGGATGCTGCTGGCAAACACCTAGGAAGTGGCATTCACTGGCCTTTACAACTTCTATCCTTTCTCTTACAGATCCAAGTGTGGGACACAGCTGGCCAGGAACGCTTCCGGACAATAACCCAGTCTTATTACAGGAGTGCCCATGGGGCCATCCTTGCCTATGACCTTACTAGGAGGTCCACATTTGAGTCCATTCCTCACTGGATTCATGAAATTGAAAAATATGGTGCTGCAAACTTGGTCATGATGTTAATTGGTAGGACTTTAATTTTAAATATTGTGTTATGTAGCTTTTTTAACGTGAATATAAAATCTCCTTCACTTTCCCCCACTACCTGAAGCATCTATAAACTATGCATTAAGAAAGAATGCAGTTCTAATTAAAGAAGATCAGAAAATGTATCAATGTGTCCTAAGCTTAAAAAAAAAAAAAAAAAAATGAGGAAAGTCACAGCCTGGTCCTGACAGTACCAAACCCACTGCAGATGGCAAAACCTTTTTTCACTTGTTTCTTTCCTGTTGAAATAATGCAACAAGCTTTGCTGCCAGGATCGAGGCAGGGACAGCCTTGTTGAGGTTAGAACTGCAGTAAGTCTGACCCTATACTCCTGATGCACAGGAATGTAGCGGCTCAATAATTCAAGACTGAAGGGGAATGCACAGAGCAACACAACTCCTCGTTCTCATCTTTCCTCTCTGTTCTTTTGATATGCATGCGCATTGCTCTGTAATGGGATGCCGATCAGGTAAGACAATAGATGGGGAAATGGCTTTTGCAGGGCATGAAGTAGTCTGCTTGCATTCCACTAGTGTTCAGGAAACTTTGCCTCTTGAGGAAAGCAATCGCTGAGAACTGGAGCTGGTAGGAAGCAGCATGGTTCCTTCCTCTTGGTTTCTGGTTGTTATTGCTCTTCCTTCCCCCAGGGAAGAAGCTGCAAATGAGAGAACTGGTGTAGTAAAATGACAGTGGATTTATTTACATTCCACTGCCTCTGCCTGTTGCGCTGTGGCACTGTGCTGAGAGCACAGCATGCAGCCACAGCAGCCCAGACTGGCTCTTGAGGATGGGCAGGTTGAGCCCCGCGGCACAACAGGCCTGGGACAGAAGCACAGTACTTACTTTGGCTGTGGTGGTTCTTCCTGTTCTTCCTCTGAAGAAACAAATAACAAATTCTGATCCGCATCTATAACTGCCGTGCTTAGAACTGGGTGGGTGTAAAGCACTGAACTTGGCAGGGTTTTCCTAACTAGTGTCACGAATCTAAAGAAAAGGACTTCTCTGTGTGTGGTGAGGTCTGGTGGGGTGGTTGCTGTTTTTTAAAGAGAAAAGTTCTGAAATTGGTAAAAATGAAGCTTTTGTTAAGGATTCAGCTTGGTGCTTTCTTCCAAAGCTGGTGCAGTTTGCTTTACTTACTTTGGCAGAAGTTTTGTACATGTAATTACACTTAGGCGTGTTATACACCTGTCTAGCACGAGGTTAAGGTTAAGAAGTCTAACTTTGCCATCTGGAACTGGAGGAGGAAAGAAGAGAGGGCTCTTTTTAAGAAGGCAAATCACCCTCAAGCTGTTTGTTGGGGGGTTGTGGTTTCTTTCATGGGGTGGATTGTTTTGTTGGGTTTGCTTGGGTTTTTTTCCTTTTAGAAAAATTGGAAGGGACTTAATGGGACGGGAGTTGGCTTATATATGCTTCAAATTTGAGATATGAATTTGATGAAGGGTTGTCTTGAAACTATGAATGTAGACTTCAGCCAGGTACTGCGTGCACCAAAACTGATAAATCCACATGTGCTGCAACTAATTAAATATACAAAGGTATTTTATCTGAGGCGTTTCACACTTTCTGATAGATTTTGATTGGAATGCTGCAAGTAAAAGTTTAATCCATACATGCAGAAACAAGTGTATATCTTAAGCATTAAGGTAGCTGGTGTGAGTTCTTGTCTTTTTTGACATCATCTTAAAAGATTTATTCAAGTATTTAACCTAAATGCTACTAAATGTTTAAAAATGCTAAAGAATAGAACCAATAGTTGCTTCCAAACAATCCTTTGGCACCACAACCTACACTAAATAATTAGATGAACACAAGTTTTTAGGTTTTTTTCTTGGATTTTAACTCATTTCCTATCCTATGATTAGCTGCAGTTTCGATCCATAGTCTGTGTCTGTGGCTCTGATGTGCTCACATTTTGTTCTTTCCAGTAACTCTTCCTCCTAACATTAATCTATTATTTAACAGAATTTAATTAATCCATTGCATTTAAAAATGAATTTTTGAGAGACTAAGTTACTGAATACCTATTTGCCTTCTTTTAAGGGAACAAATCAGACTCACTGGATAAGCGCCAGGTCCTGTTTGAAGACGCCTGCACACTGGCAGAGAAGCACGGGCTCTTAGCTGTACTGGAGACATCAGCAAAAGAAGCTCAAAACATAGAAGAGGTGTTCATGTTAATGGCTAAGGAGCTAATAGCCCGAAATACCTTACAGCTTCATGGAGAGAACCCTCCGAACAGCTTCTGTCTTGATTCCAGGCCAGTGATTGCCAGTCCAAGTGTGGAGAAGGCCCAGTGCCCCTGTTGAAGAGAAATTTCAGGAAGAGCTTGGAAATTGTCATTCTTCTGAGGCTATTTGATGCAATTGTATTCAATTGATGAAAGTGTCCTCTGTGGCCTCAAGCCATTTCTCTTGATATCTCTGCCTTGGAGTTTGGCTTGTAAGTATTTTCAGAGATCATTGCTGTTGGTAGCACAGGTTGCTTTGAACATGGCAATGAGCTGAGAGGACTCAGGAAGCTGCCAGCCCTTGCCTTAATCAAAGAAAACTGTAAAAACTATTGCCTTTAATTATAACCTTTGAATGTTTTTCTGGCTGTGTCAGAAGATGAATTTGCACCAGAGCTGTGTTAATTTGACCCTTCTGAGCTATGTTGCTGGTTCTAAGTGCAAGCACTTTCCTCTCTGCCAGTAGCTGTAAAAAGTCTGACACATGCTGTTTATACTTTCATTTAGGGGCTGTCCTGACGTCAGGCATGTAGCCACTCATCCCAAGGGACTTAATAACATTTGGGAAAGAGTAAGTGGAGACATCCCTGGGGTTCCATGGCAGGCAGAATATGATACGCTTCTTCCTGGGGCGAGAAGAGCTGCCTTTCACTTTGCTCCCTAATTGTCAGGTGAAAGGACTTATTTTTCTTTTCTCCCTACTGACCTCATCATGCTTTTTGATGTGCTGATTTTAACCAAAAGCCTCTGTAGCTTGTGCAATGGGCCAATGGCAGCTCGAGAGTATGCCTGCAGATTTCCAAGGGAGTGTGAAGGATGGATCCAAGCTCCTGTAAGGGGTAAGATGGTTTGATTAGGTAACCTTGTGTTAGAGCAGTAAGTGAATGGTATGGGGGGCATCAGAAAGCTGCCCTAGGTGAGCATATACACTACTGCTGTGGGGACTGAACAACGTGGAAGGTTTTGGATTGCTCCTCCCGTTACTCAGGGCTCACTTCTTCTGGGCATCTGAACTTGAATGAAGGGTTTTGGTTGGGTTTTTTTTTGGTGTGGGCTTTGAGGTTTTTTGGGGTTTTGTTTTTGAGTTTTGTTTTGGATTTTGTGTTGTTCATGTAGGGTTTTTTTCTTCTCTGTTGTTCTGTTTGCATTTTTTTCCCAGTAGATGGAAACAGGGAAGGAGAGGGAGGAAAGAAATGTTATACAGAGGAAAGTTTTTTGACGACAGTCCACATGCACCAAAGTGTGTCAGTTACTGTTAAGCTATGAACTGCAACTCAAACTCTGTAATGATAAAATATGGTCTGTGTCACATTCAAAGCAGCCCTGAGAAGGCTGGTGTGTTGCTGGCTTACTCAGTGGTGGTCTGCCCATGTTTCCTAAGTCCTTGAAAAATAGGGAAAATCATGTAGCAAATATTTCTGGAAAATCTTATCTGAGAAGCACAAAAAATAAAGCAGAATGAATCATTGATTTATAGTCTCAGAAATACTTCTAATATTATTAATGCTTTCTCTGGTTAAATTCTTTGCTAAGTTCACATGCAAAGAGCAGCTACGTGTAAACCGAGGGAGGAGTCCTCCATGCTAGCCTCTAAGCCTTTTGCCTGCTGTAGAGAAAGCTTCATCTTCAGACATCCTCTTTCTGATGTTTACTTTTTAAATCTTATTTCTTCTTCATTCAGTACTAGCCTAGTAGTTGCATTTCAGTTTGCACATTTAGGCAACGGTAAATACTATAACCTTTCCAAGTGGCAAGCAAGCTTCCAAACAACTAGTTTCTACACCTCTTGTTACTACGAAAACAGCAAAATATAAGCTTAATATTCTTTTCTGTTTAAAATCCAAACTCCTCCTGGTAGTAATCCATCTTTTTTTTTTTTTTTTTTTTTAGTATCTTCTAGAAGACTCTAATAGAAAAGTATTGTGTTCATCTCGTTACACTCTTTCATTGGTCAAGAATTAAAGGAAGGATGTTACCATGTTAATGGTCGTGTTTAACCTTTGCATGGTTCATTGGGTTTACTACCTTAATGAGCAATTAGTGCATGAAGTTATTTTGCTTACCCTCGGTATGGAGGCTTCTGCAGGCTGATGTGATCCTCCCTCACTGCCCAGCACTGCCAGGTTACAGGGCTCTTGCCAGTCTCTTCCCCACAGAAAGCTGTGCAACACGGGATCAGGGAGGACAGACTTGTGACCGTGCCTTCAGCTGCACTGTCCCCTTTCCTTTAACAGGTCTAACAGGCTCCCTTCTCCTCCTTCAAGAAACTAGTTCTTAAACACCTCCACATTGTGCGACTAAACCAGGAGCGTGACCTCTTCTGATTGGTTCTGTTTGGCGTCTTCCACACGGCCTTTGGGCAGTTACACTGAGTGGTTTCTGCAGAGACACTTTCCAAGCTGTCCTCGCCTGAGTGAAGAACAAGCTCTGGCAGTTGCTAACAAGGTTCTTCAGAGAGGATATTGGTACTGGTATTATTCATGAGGTAATACATGAAGCCATAAACTTTAAAAAAAACCCCTTTACTATGGCATGTTATTATAGACTGTGAGAACCACTAGATTAAAATACAAACTCGGTGTAATTTCTGCGGTTCTGCCTTTCCCCATCAGAGAGCAGGTGGGAACATGCAGATATGACAAGGCAAAGTGGCATTAACTGCTACAGAACATCCCATCAATGGTTTTGTTCCCCAGCATCATATGCAAATTCAGCGTGCTTCCTGACACTTATCATCACTGCATTTGTACAAAGTGGAGCTTGTTTATACCACTATTCTGAAACCTACTGCTGTCCCTCGGGTTTCAGTTTTAGGACCAGCACATTCAGCTTGAAGATAAGCTCATTTGTTAAGATTTTAGCTATTTGGAAGTATTTCAGTCTTAGCTGTGGCACATTACTGCCTTGCAGCCATGCCAGAGGAGATTGAAGCAGGACCTACCCAGTGAAACAGGATAATAAAAAAAAAATAAGAAGTATTTTAAAATGGAGCAAACTGACACCTCCTAGAAGCTGACTAGTTTGAAAGTCAACATAACAGCAACCCAGTGAAGTGGAAGGCACATAGCACTGCCTATGTGGTCAGGCTTTGCTTCATATGCAGGAGACAGGCTTTTAATTGCAAAAGCTGAGGTTCTTATCTAATCATTCTAGTTAATGTTTAAGTATAGTTGGAAAGGAGACAGAGAAAGCAATTTTCAGGCCCTGACAGTGGTGGAGAGCTCTATCCTTGAGCCTTCTTTCAGGAAGGAGGTGCACGCCTGTGCTTTTGGACAAAGAATTGAAAGTGAGGCTTCCCCCCACCACCAGGTAAGTGCTCAAACGGCAGTGCTTTTAAGAGGTGCCCCTTCCAGATGTGGGCTGTCAACAGGCAGCTTTTCATGGGTCTCAGCTCTAAGAACACCACATTTGGCTGCAGGTGGGTGTGGGCTTTAACAGTCATTGCTCAGCAGACTGACTCCTGAAATAATTTTCAAGCACCACTCTCATGCAATTGTGTTAGGAACAGGCAACGCTGGGATATGGGAGCCCTTTGAGAATAGTTTTAGACATGCCCAGAGCTCCTTTTTCCTAGGAGTACTTCACCTTGTAACAGGAACGTGCAGTTTCAGTGGGATAGGACTTTCAAATATTTTTTGAAGTATTCTTCTTATGCTGCTGTTCTAAAAATCAGCACTCGGGTGCCTGCACAAGCTGTCAATGCAGTCACATCAAGTTGTTGACTCTGGTTTGGCAGCAAGTGACAAACAGCACACCTATAGATAACAGGGCAGGAGCTTAGCATATTTACAGTCCTGCATTTCCTTGCTACTGCTGTGTCCATGAATATCACTGCTTATACAGTTCTCTCTGCTAAGTCTAGTTTTGCTAACCTGAAGTGAGGCTCACCACAGCTAGTTTAATAATGCCTCTCTAATGCTTGCATTAAACTGACTTTGTAGCTACTTGATCCCTGCAGTGCAGTCCTGTATTGTATCTCAATCCCAGGGGATTACATGTGGGCTCTCTGGTTTTTAACTGCTGCAGCATTAATAATTTCAGCTACCCAAGTTCTGTTCCAGACATGAGACACCCTGTAACTTTCCTGCTAAGGCAGGGTGAGCTACTTTGTATTTCATTACATGCACCAGGCATGCCCTCAAAGACTACAATCCACCTTGGGCTACAGTCAAGGGCAAGCTCTGCTACCACCATTTGAACTGAAGCAGCAGAGGTTGTAACAAGTGCTCTTAGCTTGTATCATCCCATTCAGACCAGTGAGAACGGGCTGCACGCTTACTCTGCGCTTACCACAAGAGGCAATGTTTTGTATCAAACTAAATCTATATATCCTGGCCTAGGAAGTAAAGTCAAGGCACTTCAAGTGAGAGCATGCATCTTTTTCCGAAGATTTTTTTGTTTTGAAATCAAGATTTTGCTGGTGGAAGGTTATGGAGACTTAATACCTTTTTCATCTTGACACTACTCTGAATGGCCTCTTCAGTTTCTGTACCTTAAGTGCTTCAAGAAAACATAGCACAGCCTAAGTTGTCACCTCCATCTTTTTACATTAAAAGTTTGCCTTAATTCTACTGAAATTATTCCTGATCTTACAGAGGAAAAAGATAACAGCCTACAAACATTATTTCAAAGGCCCTACTATTTTCAGTTATTCCAGTTTGGGATGGGTGGGGGTAGAAATCACAATGCTACAGCACGCTTGGAAACAAGCCTCCCACCAGCAAGGTTCAGACACAAGTTTTTTCGGCCAGTCTCTTCGCGAACGAAGAACCGGGGAAGGTCTTGCCACCTTCCAGCCTGCGCATTGGATTTTTTAGGTGAGACACAGTGTGCGCGGAACTGAGCCCACCCTTTAATCCTGAGGTTCATCTGCCGGGGCCAAGCACGCTTGGACGGTGGCAGCGAGGTCCTCAGGACGTAGATGGATTGCCTTACAGGGCTAACGAGCTCCATCTGCCCGGGGAGGGGCCC
>NW_020955277.1:1898770-1945313 GCF_003031625.1 Empidonax traillii
GGCACACAGCAGTACTGCTTGGTGACAAATACATGCAGCTCTTGAACCTGCAGAACAGGAACCACAGCACAATTCAAAGTGAGAGAGCAACAGAAGCCACTTGACACGATGCACGTGACCACATCAGTAACCCTGCAGCTGGACCCAAGAGCCTCCACCAGAGCAAACCATTCACTTGTGTGTCCTCGGCCTCCCCTGTAACACCCACAGGAAAGCAGCTTTAGAAGCAGCAGCATCCACCACTGTGCCACATGTACACCCACGCAGAGTAAAGCACACCACTTCTCACCCTTTGTGAAAAAAAACTCATATGTGTGCTCTGGCTGGTAAGTTTTACCTTTTTCCACCTTACCAGAACACATCTTTGTTAAACTTATGTTTTAATGCAGCTTTCCAATAGGATGTAGCAACTTATGTTCACCACGTAGGGGAGGAAGGCTTTCATTTTTTCCTGTTTCTCTCTACATCAGTTTTAAGTGTCACTTGCTCAAATTCCACTCCTTTTCTCCCTCTGCTACTTGCCCCTGGAAAAAAACAACAAAACAAAACAGAACCAAACCAACCAAACAAACCAAAGATGGCTTTAGTTGTCTTATTCATATCCTTCAAAAACTAAGTGTGCTTTTACTAGTTTACTTCCAACTTCAGGTATTTCTGCAGAAAAAAAAGCTTCTTTCTGAACACACATAGGCTTATAGAAGCACGTGGAGTCAGAGAAAGTGGCCTGCAGCAGTGCTCAGGCTTGCTGTGCCAACAGTATTACGACAGGAAACTATGAATAGAATATGTACTGCAACTGGGGCTTTGTTCAGGGCAAATAAAAGTAATACAGCAGTGCAGAAACTATTTCTGAGAAAGCAAGCCATATCTGTGCTCACTAATGGCCCCAGATATTCCTTCAGCCTTTCCACTGCCTCGGCTGTCTGTGCAGAATGTGTTCCTTACACTACATGAAAAGTTGTAACAATACTTGTAAATACATGTAAAATTCAATATTAAAGTTTCGGAGGAGTTAAGAATAAGTGACAAACACCTTTATGTTTACAGAAACACACAAGCTAAAAACCAAAAGCTTCAAACATAAAAGAACAGACTGACTTCTTGTTTAATTTTTTTTATTTTTTTTATTTGGGAAAAGTGCTTCTTACAAAAGGCAGCTGCAAAACAATACGTTATAGACCTCAGAACAATTTCTCATTCCATTTAAAAGTGAAAGGAGAGGCAGTCTAGGGGACAAGAGCAGCAGGAGAACAGATCACGGGGCATCCACAAGTCAATAAAAAACAGCAATAATGTAATGCAAGGTTAAAATTCCTGTGCTGGGGCTTTGGTGGCAAAGTAATTTCTCAATGCAAATTACAGCCAGAAACTGCATGACTGCCTTTGTAAGCAGTAAGTCACATAAACTGAACAGCTTTACCAGGCAACCTGCCCCACTCAGCTGCAGAGAGCACGTGAACCTCAGAGCAGCCGAGAGGAACAGAGATTTCCTAGCAAAGCTCACGGCTTAAGTGTTTACATGAAGTTCTAAAACTTACAGAGCGATAAAGCTAAAGGGTCCTCTCTGGTGTTCCTCTGACCCCACCTTGGCTAACCAGATTTCTGCTCCTGGACAACCCTAACCATACACATGGAAGAGAGCTGGTGTATTAGGGAGTGCCGTTTATCAAGTTAAGCGATAGTTAAGATCGTTGCCACAGACTGGGCTGAGACCACTAAACCAGTTTCATGTCCAGTTGGAGGCTAGACTTCATGCACCAAGAGGGGATGAAAGATGGTTTTGTTATTTTTAACTTACAGAGTCTCCCCATCCTTGAGGTCCAACTCTACATTTATCGGTATATACACATAGAGAGTTCTCCTTTCACAAAGACATTTTCCTTTCATGCTAAACACAGTAAAAACCCAGAACGTTCACACCTGGTTCTGGATACACAGTAGTAATAGTAATGTGCAAGTAAACAGAGACCAAAATCACAAATGAAGACGTGTACATGAGGGGGCTGGAACGGAGCTGATGCCAGAAAGAGTGTTTTTATCTGGCATGAAATCAGAAATAATGGTACAAAGACAGAATAAGGGCCATCAGCCAATTTACATCCCCACTGCATGGCCACTGCTCATTTTTGTATCTGGGCTCTTCAAAATGAGTGTGGAAGTCCTGTAAACACTTTAACCCTGGAACTGGGTGAACTCTGTTGGGTACACAGATGAAGCAACAAACCTAAGCTAACTGTTTGACAGTTAAATTTATTTTTACAAAAACTAACATTTTAAAGATTTATTTCTTGTTATTTGTTTAAACAGAGGAAAAACAACACTCCTGGGGTGGGAGAGGAGGGGATGGGAAGAGACAGACCCTGGGTAAAAGTTATTACAACAGCACCTGGAATTGATCGGCCTGCCTAGGAGAAACACAGGCACTGCCACAACACCACAGGTAATAGCTACTGCCTGAAGCCAAGACAACAGTCCACACTCCACTGACAGGTGCTATAGATCCAAGTCATAATAATCTTCCAGCTCATCATGAAATAAGTCCCACTCATCCTCGGAATCCGTTAGCTCATCGGCACCTCCTGCTGCCAACAGCATAAGCAACATCTCACCAAGCTCAAAGGTCACCACCTCATCCTCATCGGTTTCAAACGGATCACCGTTCTCCCGCTCCTCGATGAACTCCCAGAACCGATTCCTCCGCTGGGCCTGCAAGCGGAACACAAGCATTTCCCCGGGTGACCAAGGGGTACAAAGTAGGAGCCTTTCCAGAGGCTGACAACGTTCAGCCCCTGGTGTACTTTCTGACAGGCAAGAAATCACAGTTCTCATTCAGGGACATACTGACCTCCAGTAGAATTTACCCTTACACACCCCTATTAATGCTACCCAACACTTCTACTTCAATATGTTGTAAGAAAAGTTTTTAAAAATTTAGTCTTTCCATCCTGGCCTCCAGCATTCACGAACTTTAGAGCACTGATGCCTTCAAATTCACCATCACAGAGGTCTATCAAAACTTGGAGGGGGGAGTCAACATTTCCCTGTCCTCTTCTCAAGGCAGAAGACATAACGCACCCCCCTCCTGCGCTCTCCGTATGGAAAGGACAAACAAACAGCAGCACTGACCCGGTATCTACTCGATGTTCCCACTTTGGGTCTCTGTGGCTCCTCTTGGCGGCCATCAGGATATTCATGCTTGTAAAAACAGTTCCCTCCAAATGGACAGCTTCCACGGCCTTCATCAAAGTACCTGCATGGCTTGTTGCTGAAAAGGAAAATATTGGAACCCTTACTGAGAGTAGACCCCAATCAGACTTCAGAACTGCATTTACCTGTAGGTCCACAAGGATCTCAGGTACCAGGAGCTGAAGGTATTTTGCCAGCATAAGACTAACACACAGAAATGATGTATTACACGGCATGTCTGGGCCAATGCATGCAGAGGGACAGTGATGGTTTGCAGTGCAAGAGCTTGTACTGCCTTATGGCTACACCAGCAGCATTTTGTGTACAGAAGGGAAAGACTGAGGTCAAAGAACACAGGAATAGCTTTGGGGCTGTGTGGTTGCATGCATCTGTGGGCAGACAGGCAAAGATGCACTTCACGCAAGGTGGTGGAAAGGAGGTGTGATGGGGGCTTTACATCAACACCCTTCTCCACGTGGGCCTGCAGTCTCAACTTGACAAAAGGCTGCATTGCTCATACCTCATTGCCTCCTTGTATTTCTGAATGAGTTTCTGCTTCTCTTCCTTCTCCTCCACCCAGTACTCACTTGGAATGACAAAGTTAGATGTGATCCGACATTCTGGGCAGGACCTGGGAAATGAACAGACTGTGCTGCAAAACTCCACATTACATGGTGCTCTCCCTCCTTTATAACAAGTCATGGCACATATCCACCTTTAAAGAGGTATTGCACTTGTATGCTTGCTGTGCAACCTTTTCAATCTATTCTCTTACACATGAGGATAACCTAAAGTCTCTTCAAGAACTCAGTGGCAATGACAGCTTGCCTCAGAAAAGCTTGAAAAAACACTTCACACAGACTCCTTTTTCTTTAGGATTAAATAAATTTATTTTTGTATGATTCCTGTATTTATTTGATTGGAACTCTTTACTTTTCAGAACAGCCTTAGATGGAGTAATGTTTTGTCAACTGAGCAATGCTTCAGGGCAGTAATGAATTCAGTAGCATACATTCTGAACTGGTTAATCTGTTTCTAGATTCCTGCCTGAGCGTCCAAGACATAAACAGTAACCACTGGACAACATGCTACTAAATAAACAGTTATCTTGTACCATTGAGTTAGCAAACTTAAACTATATTAACCAAATCAGAGTGTAAGTGTTATACCTAACGATTATTTCACTTCCAAACTAAGTTAGGATGCATTAAAGGCAGTCTCTGTGCAGTCTGCATCTGGAAGTCTGTTGCAAGTTGTCACAAGTTACTAAGTTCTTCCATAGTAACAAAGCACAATCGAAATGGGAAAGTGCCTCACTTTATAATCTTGCTCTCAAATTGCTTAGCACTCCTCCACTTGCGGATGCACTTGAGACAGTAAGTGTGGCTGCAGTTGGAGAGGATCCCAAAGCGGCGCTCACTAGGATTAGCTTTCTCATACACCACCTCCATGCATATCCCGCACACCATGTCTTTACTACGCTGGACGGCAAAGGAAAGCTCCATGTCCTTCTCGTGAGCTTCAATGCAAGACTGAAAAGGAGAGACAAAGAGAACGACTACAGAGACAGCTGTTCACCTGGTGAGGTCTAAGCAGGTTTTTTAAACTCAGTTTTACTCTACTCTTTTCCACACTGAATGGAGTATGATTAAACTGAAAAAAATCTTTATCCTCAAAATAAAATTTGCTCAAATGGGGAACAATCAGTCCAGAGTTCAAATTCCTTCCTTCAGACTTTGCTTGTAAACATGAAAAAGCAATCCAAAGGACCATCCAGTTTACTAGGCCAAGAAAAAAAGCTTTAGGATCTTTAAGCAGACTGCTCTCCCAGCACAGATAAGGAAACCCAGCTGCTTTTGAGTAGGACCATCACAGGAAACAGTTTAGTTTACAACCAGAATTTCATTCACTGCCTGACCTGCACACACCTTCAAATGGAAGGGAATTAATAACAAGTGACTGAGGAGAGCTAGGAAGCAATAACTTGGAGCTGTTTAACATCAGACAGTTGTTTGCTTACCTTTATGTGCTGAGATCTCTGCGCAGCATCAATTGGATGCAAGACCTGCAGGCCACACATATCACACACATCCCCATGGATATACACGCAGTTTTCTCCATAACGACATTCTCCTAACGCAGCGTAGGGGCACAGCTCCTTCTTTATCTCCACGTCTGCTTGCTGCTTCTCATACTCTTCCTCAATCACCATTTCCTGCAAGGGTGCTTCAGCACAGAAAGGGGCAGCTGGGAACAGAATGAAAGGCAGTAAGCAGTACATTCAGATTTAGAGCAGGAGTAAGAACATTCAAACAACTGAGGTTCATTTCAGTCTAAGTTTCATGCACCCTCAATTTGAACTAACAGTTATTTTTCCCACTCCAGAAGTTTCAAGACCAATTTTTTCATCCTTCAGCCAAGCAAGGCTAAAGCTATCAAGGCTTCAGTGGTCAGGGTAGATCCATTTACAGGCTAAGTCCAGCTTAGCTAGACCTGCTTAGACTTAGCTAGAAAACTCTGACTAGCCCTCAGCTTCTTAAGTACATTGTTATACATATTCTGGTTCAGCAACAATTAAAGAAGGCTACAAATCTCTCACTGCTTTTAGAATCAATTTCACTTCAGCTAAATTTTTCACATGAGCTAAAGCTAACAGTTGTTGTCCCCAGAAATTACATAGCTAATAAAGGGAGTGATAAGGTGTATCCAACATAATAAAATGCTAGTATGGGAACACCACGTCAGCAGTTCCTTATGTGCAGGTTAATTAGCAGCTTGTTGTTCAGCCTGAACAAACTTTCACTTCTAGACTCCCATGCATCTCTCAGGTTTATCCCAGACAGATAAACGTAAGAAACTGAAATTCAGGCTATTTTCACTGCATTCTAAGCTGGCCATCACTTTTGCAAAACCATAAGTGAATTTCTGTAATTAATTCTAAATTGAATTGAAATCTGTATTGTTTCTTTTCCCTATTTAGACAGCTGCTGCTTAACACTTCTCCCTGCACCTCCTGAGCACACCCTTGTCTGCATCACCAGGAGTCAAACAGGCCTTTTGAGATCATTACATAAGCAGGATGATCACTAAGTTACAAGACAAAAGCAGTCAGTGTGAAACTGGAGATGCAATAAACATAAAGCATTATTATATGCAGAAAAAACACCAGTAAGAACAGCAGCTGGACTTCATTTATGCAAGCAGGAGCTATTACAAGAGTAACAAGTTATCTATGCTGTAAGAAAGCATAACTTTTAGAAGCTGTTCAGGCACTAGATTTGGAGAAATTAGCAGAAACTACCAAAAGCATTCTTGGATCAGCTAAAGTGAAGGACAAACTCCTTCTCAGAATGAATCAGAGGCTGCACAACGGCACAGTTTTCAACCCCATGGGGCAAAGAGATAAATTAGGCATGTATCAGTGTGTTAATCTGGGGACAGAGAAAAAGAAAAAGCAGGTCCCTGAGATCTCAGAGTTTCAGGGGATTAAGCAAATATTGAAGATTAGTGTAGGAAAGAATCAGCTCTCCAAATAAGATCAAGTCTGCTTCTTGAGCCATGTCTGACTGTAAGGGTCACTCACACAGATCTTGGACCAGTCTGTTAGAAACACGTTTCAAAAGCAGGTCTGTAACAGAGTAACAAGTCACCTGCCAACCTGCTCATTTTTCAGTCAGAGACTCCCAACCGAAGCAAGTTCATCACCTCGTTTTCCCCATGAGTTCTAGTGAACTAGCAACAAGTAACAAGAAACCACACACTAGGGTCTACCTACTCTTCTTAGTTCAGTATAATAAGAAAATAGGTACTTACTGAAATCCCACGTGCCCTCCCATTTGAAATGCATGGTCTTCACTTACAATAGAAGTAACAAAAATCACAACTACAATCCAGAATTCATTCCCTCAACTATTATTTTTGCCAGTGTTTATTTTAGTTACTATTGTTACAGATTTTTTACCTAGTTGAGGGCCATGAAGATGATTAGAGGGATGGAACACCTCTCCTATGAGGAAAGGCTCAGGGAGCTGGGGTTGTTCAGCCTGGAGAAGAGAAGGCTCCGGGGTGACCTTATTGCGGCCTTCCAGTACCTGAAGGGGGCCTACAAGAAAGATGAAGAGGGACTTTTTACAAGTGCATGTAGTGATAAGACAAGGAATAATGGTTTCATCAAACTAAAATTCAACCTGAAAGAAGGTGGGTTTAGATTAGAAATCAGGAAGAAATTCTTTATTGTAAGGCTGGAACAACATGCATATTTTCTGTATCAACTACAGTTTTGCTGCTTCTTTGAAATCAAAATTAGAGACATTCCCAAGACTCCACTGCTTCTGCAGTTAAAAATCCAACATCAGTCAGATTAATATTCACTCGCTATGATTCTGTCTGCTGTTTCCCAAACCACTGCTCTCCAGTAGGTGGACTCAATCCCTACCTTCTCACTGCCCCTTTCCCAGTCGACAGGGTTAAATTCATGCTGGTTTGTTACCTTCAATCCACACACCACCTGCTTCCACTCTGGAACACACTCTGTAGCATCAAATATATTCATCTTGTAGTAGCAGGAAACAGCCACCTAACCGAGTGTTTCTTACATTTCTGCCTTTCTACTCATTCTCAATACTCCAGAATATGTAGCAGCAGCAGCCGCAGAACAAATATGGAAATGCGGCACATCTGTTCAACAAACGAGTGAATATTGAAAGAATCACTGCTGGTACTGAAGTCAACCTCAAAATATGAGGTTTAGTCCCAAATCAGAGATTAATAGTAGAATATGAGCATGGTAGATGAGCACAGTAGAAGCTATGCATGGTTAAACTGCCACCCGAGTCTTTGTCATTAGTGAGACAACTGAAAACACAGGCTTCTAGTTAACCTTGACAAGTAAGTGCTATTTTTAAGTTACCAAGCATCTATACATTTCTCCAGACATTTGACAAGAATAATCTGTAAGGTTTTACACTGTAGAACACGCTACATACATCTACCTGATCACTGCAGCAAGGTTCTTTATTTCTGTAGCTTAATAAAGACAGTGGCTTCAGAACAGTAAAGCTTTTTTAAAGCTTTTTTAAACACAGATTTTAAGAAGTCACCATGGGAATTAGCATCACAGCACCGTTCAGAACAGAAACGGCTGAGTATGTTTGTACGTTAAAATACATCAAATTTGAAAGGATATAAAACAGAATTTGCAACTAGATTCAGAGAATGTTATTTAACTTAATCCAGCACAAGTCTCCATGACAAATGAGCCTGATCTCCCAGAAAAAGAAACTGTTTCAGTTAAACTACGTTTTAACTGAAATTCCCTACACTTTGGAAATTCCAGAGAAAGCATCAGCTCTTCTTTAAGGAGTAGGTGTATTTAAAAGATCTCTAGTTGTTCAAACTAGCAATGAATTGATTCCAGTGGAGGGTCACCCAGCCATTAATGAGGCTGAAGCCTAAGATGAGAGATTGACTCTTGTCAGATGTGCACAGGACAAGAGACAGAAGGCAAGCTGAGGCAGGGAAAAATCCAATTACATACTAGGAAAAAGGCTTTTCCTTGTGAAAGAAGTCAAACACTGCAAAGGATGCCCAGAGCTTATGGCACTTTGAACATCTCTAAGGACAGAGACTCAACTAAACAAAGCCCCTGCCAACCTTCGAGCAGGTGAAATGCAGAGGTTCTTTCCAACCTAAACTGTTCTGATTAAAAGACTGAAAAAAGGGATTCTTTGTCTTAACAAGCAAAGCTGTATCTTTTTTGACTGTAAGGTGACAGATTACAGGTAGCAGTCAAGTTTTTCTTCCTTTGGGATATGCTGAAGTCACACATGCATCAAACAACTTTATAATCAAATGTCTTAACAACACTAGCAAACTGTGCCACTTGGCCATTCTTTTCCTCTTCACCCTCCTCAAATCAGATTGCAGCAGGCTGTACGCAGCACCCTGGAACACTGAGAAGGTAATTCTCTTTTCAGATCTGAGAATCTGAGTAGTGCTGTACAATCAGAGTAGTATAATTTGAGCACTGTATGGCAACTTAGAACTCTCCTGGACGCAAGGCGTCCATTTTGACTTCACACAGTTATTGAAGTACTCATGGTCTTCAGTTTTAGAGAGTCAAATAGAAATGAAAGTAAACACCTTCAGCCTACTTTTCACTTAAAATTTAAGACACTGTGCAACCTTTCTGCAGGGAAAGCAGATGACAAGTATGCTACTCAAACTGTCTGGTCCCATATGATAAGCTTTTTCAGTCTCATTTTCACCATGGTCTGTCACAGTATTAGCAAGTTCAGTCTCAGAAAGGTTACTAGAATAATTCATTTTCAGCCTCTGGCCTGAACCACCTGGACTCATGAAAGTAAATATTAGGCTTCAACTCTTTCAACAGGCATCTGTACCTCCACTGAAAAACCTTTAAAAGATTGCAAAGACACCCCAAAACAAGCCAACTGGCCCAAAACACAAAAGCATCAGATTAACTCCCCAGAGTAGTGACATTAATTGCATCACCAATATCTTCTTCTCCAATCATACGTGCAAACTAAACTTGACAGAAAGAGATCCCCCAAGTCATTCTGAGGCACAGCACAGCAAACACAGTCACGCAGAGACTGTCTAAGTACACCCAGGTTCAGAACAGCAGTAATAACCAATGTGGAACAGTCAGTACAACTTCATGTTGGAAAATTCAAGCTCACTTGAAGGGATTAATAAATATGAATAGCTGTAAACAAAAGTATTAAGATTAATGCACTACATGCGCATTTATTTACAAACCGTTGACCCATGATGGAAATCAACTGCTATCCCACGATCAGCTTACCACGTCCACAGTACGGCTGCCCAGGGACGAACTCCACGGCATTCACCCAGTCTTCAGCACCTACTCCTGCAGCTGCCAGATCCGTGTTTTCATCTTCTATCTCACCAATAAATTCTTCAACTGTTTCAGGGAGTGGTTCGAAGTCTGAGGACACTGAGGGATAGATTTCTGCATCTGGATTCACATCAGCCACTTCCTCCTGTATTAGTGGCTTGGTATGTTCATACCTAAAAAGACAAAACACATCACATCAATTTTTCACTAAAAAAATACTTCTGTAAAGCAGCCCAGTGTATTGGAAATGAACTGATGAAGAGGTGAACATGCTGTCTGGAAGGAGGACCTAGAATGGCTTGAAAGTCACTGATGACTCTATAGAGATATGCTTTCACTTGTGTAATATGTCAACACTGCTTAAGGAAATGCAAAGCACTCATGATTTTAGAGAAAATGGAGCAGCATAACACAATTTTTACTTAACTTATACAGAACAAACTTCAATTATGTCCACAACTGGTCAGATACCTACTATGCATATGCAGTACTGCTGAATGAGAAAAATTAGTTCATTCAGCTTTACTTCAGAGAACCTCACCAACATAAATGATTCTTCTCCTGTGTCTGAGCATCTTGCGTCATTCAGATTTTACACTGAATTTTAGTACTTATTTCTAACGCCTCTTTCAACTCACTGTGGAAAATGATGCTCAGAACACTTTGATCCCTACCACCCACAAACAGGAAAGCACCACTTCCCTCAAAAATCTGTCTTCCAGCAACTAAATGGGGAAAATGTATCTTTGAAGTCTTGGATATTTGCTACTTAATTTCAAGGACAACAGCAGGGAATTTTTTGAGATCATACAAAAGTTTTAAGTGACTGTGATTAATCTACCTTTTGTCAGATTGAAAACACCGAAGTGTCACAGTTCTTGCACATTAAAGAGATGCTCCCAACCAAATGCCAGTTTTGAAATTCTAATCCTATGAAGCCCAAATTTAAAAGCCAAGCCTTCAGTCCTCTACATCAGTGGCCTCCGAAGTGCATGCACCCTATGAGGTGTGCGAGGCAAACCACTGGGGTGCCAGAAGAGAATACTAGAACTTTTTTGTAATTTTTTTCCCCTTAAAAAATAAAATTAATATTTAACATACAGGTTGACAGCAGTGCCCTCACTCAGCCCATATGTCAGAGGGTCCCACGTGCGGTATGTGTGAGGTACCCTGCAGGAGGAGCAGGTGTTCCACCACCCAGTGGGGTTGACAGTGCCACCCCTCCCCCCCATTCACTCACTTTCAGCATATTGCAACACATTGCAGTTTGCCTGTGCCCACTTAAATGGATTGACAGATTATATCATCTTGTTTTACCTAAACTAACCCTGACAAAGAGAAAAAGTGCCTTGGAAAGATCCTCGCAACTGTGGACTGACGACAGTTCTGATAATGTGAGCAAAAGCAAACAAGAAAATGTCACAGCTAGCACTTCTACTCCTACTACTGCAAGCCCTTCATCAGCCACGTTACAAATTAAAAACAATGCCAGCCTATTCAGCTCTGACAAGAACTTGGGGGGAGGGGGAGCACAAAATAAATCAAGATTACCAAGAAGGCAATTTGAAACAAGGATTTACATCCACAACTATTAACAGAAGACCCTTGCCCTCAGTGTATACCTTACCTTGAGATATTGGCTCATGACAATATGAAGCCATCTCAATTGGCAAGACGTTGAAAATCTGAACATCCAGAACATGAAGACAAACATCTACAATTTCTTTCCAAGATGTTTCAAGTCATACCATACTCAACCCAGTGCTTTAGAGAACTTTTCATGAAAGTGCTTAAAAGCCTCTTCTGAGGCTTCTTACATAACGATGAAAGACAAAAAGTCACATACCATTGGACCACTTGTTCTTCCTACTGTGGTAAAAATGACTGAAACTACACACAGAAGACAATATGGTGACAAAGTAAAATACATTCCTTTGGCAGCAAATACTGTTGGGAAACACGCAGAAAACACTGCTAAAGATCTGAAGAAACAAGAACTAGAACTAATGTGGGAAGTTTGTTGGACAGGAAGAAAGTATAGATGTTTCTCACATGTCTCAGCTTATACTTGCTAGATTCTGTTTCAATAATAAAATACACAAAGAACTACTTTTTGTGAGACACCAAAGAAATGATGTACCAGAAGAGAAACATTCTCAGCAAGTTACTTCATGAATAGAGACAAAAAGACGTACCAGAAGAGAAACATTTTCAACAGACTACTTTAATAAAAATAATGCTTTATGGGAAAACTGTGCAAGTGAAACCACAGAAGGAGCAGCTGCTCTGACCAGAATAAACGACTCCAGGGTAAGGTTACAGAGATAACACCACTAGAAATTCATCCACTGACTCATTCATGGGTAAGCTATTGTAGCAAAGATGGATCCAGAAGCACCAAAAAACTAGATAATGCCATAAATAGGCATTTTTGCAAAAACAAGACCTTTAAATAGTCAAACGCTTACAACACTTAGTTAAGAGGTGGAGAGCTACCACAAAAATCTTTTCTACCACACAGATGTTTGCTGATTATCTCATGGTAAAGCACTTAAAAATTGATGACTCAAGGATGAGTTATGTATGTTTACTTCACAAAGACAAGTGGTCCAAATCTGTGACCTTTTCTGTGATGACAAGTCAATGACTATCAGTAGTAAGCTACTGAGCAGACGTTAAAAAAAAAAAAAAACAAACCCAAAACCAAACACACTCAATTTTATTGGCGGAAACAGAACAACAGAAAAGTGTGTCAACTCCAAAAACCTTTCGTATCTTGTACACTTAAAGCTTGGAAACAATTCTCTTACATGTTTAAAAATCTTTCAAACTCAGAGTTCCTGTGCATTTTGGACCCATTTGCTAAAAATACAACAATCCAACACCTTCCAGTTAATCTGAAAGAACAGCTGATTGACATCAGGGAAAATGGAAATTTACCAGCTAAATTTATCACACATTAGTAAGTGCAGCCAACAATACACTTCCTTTGGGATCCACGTATCTTTGTGAAAGATCTTTTTCAGCTCTGACAGCCATTAAAGCCAAGGACTGAAATAAACTGACCTTAGAATGGGACCTTCAAACAACTATTACAAAATGTTAAACTGAGATTTTAAAAAAACAGTGAATCCCATTAAATCAACATTACTGTCAGTAAAAAATATTGTTACTAAGAAGGTTTTTAGTGACAGCAACAATAGTTTCAGACTGTTTATAAAATTTTTATTAAATATGGTTTATTTCACCTTTAATACATTCTTTCTTAAATTCTGATTTGTATGTATGTTTTATCACGTGCCTAACATTAGCAAAATAGTAGATATATATAAACTATAAATAAATATTTATGCTGGAGGGAGCTTAGAAGTTTTTCACTGATGGAGGCATGATCCAAAGTTTGGAGACCACTGATCTACCTGATCAAGAAAGCAACATTGGCATACAGAAAGCTACAGAGAGTTTTTTTTTGTTGTTCTCTTTCTTATCCATACATGAAAGCAAAGCTAACTATGAACTATCACATTAAATCATTATGCAAATATTTAATCATTCATTAGAACTGCAATAAGACAGAATGTTAAAACTTTGGATAAACTTTAGTAAAATCAATGTATGACGATACAAACACCCCTAGGCCTTTGTGAAGCTTTGCTCCACTAGGAGAGTAGCAGTTTCCTTTCTTCACAGTTGACTTTTTTAAATAATTTCAGGGGTATAGTTTAATTCATACTATGTTTTCATAACGTATGACTATTTTGTACAGGCAGCATTTTAGAACTTAGATGACAAACTCCAGTTGCTTTTCCAAAATGGCAGTTAAAGTGTCAGAGTACCAATTCCTCAAGACATATACAATACTAGAAAAAAAAATAATTCTTATCTGTTCAGGCTTTTACTGTCATTTAACAAATGTAACTCAGTTTTATCTACTCAGCTAGTCTGAATGTAGTCTCAGATTTCAACTAATCTAACTCATGTTATTAATAAACAAATAAGTAAACTCCACATCTTGACAACTATTACTTTTACAAAAACAAGGTCTCGCCTTGCCTTCCCTCATTTATTTGCATAGCAAAGCAAACAGTGCTACTTAGCAAGAGAACAGAGTACGTGAAAAGCTATTTTTATAAATTTCTGAAGTTGCAATGAAAAAGGAAAGCGCTAAGATTTACTACCGTTCTGTGAGCTCTCTACTCAGGGATTCAGAGTGAAATGACTCCTGCAGGAGGGTCAAGAACATTTCCTTACCTGCAATGATCTCCATAAGCACAGCATCCTCGCTGGTAATACCTGCACACCATGGCAGACTGACTTGTGGAGAGGTCATGGGAGTAGCGGCAGTTGTCTCCTTCCTTGCAAACTCCATGCATGAAGTATCTGCAAGAAAAAAGATTACTGTGAATTAAGGAGAAGCACTGAAGTCGCAAACAAAGTATTTGGATGATTTCATTGTTCTATAAATCAAGGTATGGTGAATTAAGAACAGTAATAAAGAGACTCATGGGACCCTGCTCCAGTATAAACATAAAAATAAGAACATCTGAGAAAAGAGGAAGCCTCAGCTATTCCACTGAATTGCACAGCACGTTTAGGGACCTGCCCTTACAAAAGCCTGAAAAAACCCTGTAAAGCAAACAGTTATCCAGGGCTACGACACAGAGGAAAGAGTCTTGGACCAAGTTCTACTTGTAGTTCCTGTGTTCTGATACAAGTAAAAACCTTAAGAGAAG
Source organism: Empidonax traillii (assembly GCF_003031625.1). Lineage (NCBI taxonomy): Eukaryota > Metazoa > Chordata > Aves > Passeriformes > Tyrannidae > Empidonax > Empidonax traillii. The sequence continues at coordinate 1,913,570 of NW_020955277.1, forward strand.
CCCACCACAGAATCAAAGAATCAAAATCAGACACACCCTAAACAAAATGCCTAAGGGTTTAAATCTGAATTCATAAATAATTCAATTCAAAGTGAATTTCCTCTCCAAGAATGCAAATCATGTTTGTGATGGATAATTACATCTGACAAAACACATGCACTGATTCCTGCAATAGGAGCCAAATCATCAGTCAAAGAGCTCTGCTTCAATACTGTGCTGCCAGTCTTGAAAGATTTGAATAGTTTCAAAGCTTTGAGGACAGTTTGCTACATTTTAGCATGTCCAGTAGCACAAGCTTAATTGAGCGTCTTCAATTCAGCTATTCAAGAAAACTGAACAGTCGTTTTCAATTTTATTTTTTTTTATTTTTAACCTAGAAGACGGAAGTTTCTTGAAATAAAAGGCACTGTAACTACTCAGACTCAGTATGTTCACATCAAAACTGCAACTGAAAATACATCTTTCCCAACCCACATAAAAAGTATTGTCCAAGAAAAAAAAAAAAAAGGAAAAAAAAAAGTCAAAACCTATGTTAGAGGTAATTATGTTTACCAACACTTCACTTGGGAAAGCAGCAGCATTGGTCCCCAGACAACAACTACTTTGCAAACTCTGAACTCACTGGAAATATGAAGACCTAGTAAATAAGAAAATTTGTGAGGATTTAGGTTACATACAAAACATCACTTGAAGAAAGATTGAGAAGCAGATTATGCCCTTCTAAGCCCCTGCTGTTGCTGAATGGGGCAGTTCTGCCCTCCTCCTGTTGCACAGCCAGCAGAACCAGGTCCTCCAACCAGCTGACTGCACAGCCACTCAGCCAGCACAGGACACAGGGATCATCTTTCAGCAGCCCAAACTAAGATTCAGTCAGCTCTTCACAAAACAGTACGTTCAGTTGATATTCCTAAACAGGAAAGGTGACAAACTGTTGAACTGCAAGCATTTCTGCACAGCTATTTAGTCGAATATATTTTTAGGAAGTCAGATAAGTCTAAGAGAACAATTCATCAAATGACATTTATAATCCAGTATTAGGGAAAATATTAAAATCTGAGGTTGAGTTTTAAGAGATGCACAATACCAGGGTATATTCAACATACTAAGACTAAAAAAAAAATAAATCTTAACTAGTTTTACAGACTACCAGCTGACACTGGCCATCAGGCTGCAATTCACCCTCAAAATCCCCTGTCTGTACACTGTAGCCATCTATTTATCAGGTAAGAAATGCGGCCCTACATAAAAAACAAGCAGTCCAAGACCAAGACGAGGCTCTGCGGGGTCAGGCAGCAGCACAAACTGCCAGCACACACCAGGAACAGGGTGTTGCAAAAGCAGAACAATACCCACCCTTGCACTCTCCACTGCGAACAAAAAACACGCACACACCCCAAACACCAACACCCCCCCCACCACCAACACAATACTGTAAGCTGTCCACAAAGTCACTTTGAAAGAAAAAAAAAAAAAAAAAAAAAAAAAAAAAAAAAAAAAAAAAAAAAAAAAAAAAACCAAAAAAAAAAAACCAACCCAACTACCCATGAACTCACAGAACCAGAACATAACTGGAATTTCTGGCTTGCTTGCTTTTAAGAAATGGGAGTCACACCACTAGGGTAAAAAAATTAATTCAGGTTGTTTAGCGTTTGTTCTTTAACAAGTGTTATCTCCGCCCTTTGCTGATTTCCACACAGCATCACTTCCCCCATGTGTTGGGGCAGCAACTTCTTAGCCACCCGCTGACTCAGACCAGGAAATGGCTGCAGATGGAACGTGCCATTCCTTTTGCTGCCCCCATGGTTATTTTTAATCTAGATCAGATCACTGTCCAGCCACGCTGCTCCTTAAGCCAACAAGGTGTTGGGACAGCACTGCAACTTAAACAAGTGACTAAGAGAAAGGCACCAGTCTGAAGTGAGGACATCTGATAGAAACCACTTGGTCAACACAACTTATCCTAAGTACATAAGCCTCAAAATCAGACTCTCCCACTGCTTCTTAGAGGAAATGGAGCTCCAAGTTTCTTTCCTTCTTTCCCAGTTTAGGTTAGGAAATCTTCTGCAAATACAGATTCTGTATAATTCTCAAAGTTGTCACAATTCATTATATCGAAATGGTAGGTTCTAAGGAAAAAAAAAAAAAAAAACAAACAACAAATATAAACCACTCCCAAGCTCAATTTAACTCACACATTACTTTTTAAGGGCTTCAATCCTAAACAGCAAATTCAGTGCCATTTGAATAAGAAGGTTGGAGTGGGAGGGAAGAAAAATGTATTTCTCCAAGGATTACAGCAACTTCCTCCACAACCCTCCCCCTTACCAAGAGGTAAGATTTTTACTGTAAGGTCACAAAAGATTTAAGACTTGACATACCAAATTGCAGCATATGGCTAAAACATGCTTTGGTCATGTCAAAAAATAAACAAAGTGCATTATTTTCGGAGAAAAGCAACAAAACTTATTTTGGAGAGCATCTTTATACATACAGAATATTCAATTTAACTCTACACAACAAACTGAAAGACAGATGAGTTATCTGCCTCACTCAGTGACATGCAGAAGGATATCTGAAACTTGCACTTGGTCAGGTAGTCAGAGAACACATGTATTTTCATCTGAAAAAGTAAAATTAGACCAAGACAAGTATATAACTGGATTTTCTCTGAGTCTCTGTGATGCTATCATCCAAAAAGGAATTATTCTGGCAGCAGTGCCTTTCCTATTCAAATATACAAGCATAACTTGGTTAAGCTGCATGGGGAACTTGACCACATAACTTTGGTCAGAGTCCAAGCCCAGATCATTTCCCCAGTTCAGTTCATTGCATGACCATACAAAACACGAGTGACACCAACAAACAAAACAGAAGAATTTTCAACATACATCTTGTTATAAATGCCTTGATCAAAACAGCATATCCTTATACCAATATGCAATGCTTCTTTCTGTAGCTTTTGAAGCTGTGCCTTGTTCTTTACCTCATGTTTCTGCTTTCAGGTAATGTTGTTTTGTTTATCAAACTACCGGTTTCGCCAAATTAGAATGCCACACCCAACAGCAAACCTTGTTCAAAACCCAACACATGGCCATGCCTGGCAGAGAGGGATCCTCAGATAACAGCCAACTGCATCCACTAGCTTCGTCAGGTGCCATACAGAGACTGGGAATTCCCAGGGAAGAAGGGAGAAAGGATGAGGAGACTAAGCACACTGCTCTAGCACAGCAGGCGGGCCACATTTGTGGTTGATGACATTCTGTCTGAGGTAGTAACTTTTAAGAAAAAGGGAAAAAAAATTGGTCTTAATAGCATTTAGCTCCTTGTCCCTTCTTCTCCATAACCTCCTTTAGCCAGACGTTATCAGGGGATCCAGAGCAGAGCAGCAATGGAAGGAACAATACAGGCAGGTTTGTGCCCCACATCTTATCCCTAGTGCTGCACTGAATTAAGGCATTAACTGACTACTGCACATTCTTCATATGAAAAGACAGATAAATACCTGACTTAGGTTTTCAGAAAGAACAGGGAAGTTACAGACAAGTAGACAGCTCTCAAAAGACGCCAATTAGTTGCTAAGGGGTTTATTTACATTCTGTTATTAAACAAATGAAATGTAATCTATTTATGTCAACTTGATGACTTTTAGCATGACATCTGGAAAACACAAGTATCTGGAGCAAACAGTGCCAAGCCTTTGGAAAAAATAGGTTTGCTATACCACTGCTTCATAAAACCATATATCCACCTCAACGGAAGGACTGAGAAACTTGGCGAGGATCACCCTTCTTTTCCTTATTTCGAAGACGGTAGTCAGAAAAAGATTAGAATACTAAACTAGTTCTGAATAGTTCTGCTATTTATTCCAGTTTAAAAATATGAATTATTACAAAGCACAAGAGCCTTGGAAACAGCTAAACCACAGAAGTAATATCAGAAAACTATTTTTCATCATCTCTTACGGAATGTGGTGATTTCCTATATTTCACTGTGAGACTTCTAAACTTTAGGTGCAAGAAAAGCAGAAGGGTAACATCAGCACAAGTGTATGTCTAGGAGAAATCGAAGTCCTTCATCTTAGTCACTGTGTCTCCCACTCTGAGATATTAATCATCCATCCCAAGGATACTACACTGGCACATTAAAACTCATTAGCCAACCTATTTATCATATCAGGTATTCAAAGCAGCAGCAAGCACTTATGCTGCTAATTTTAAACCTCCCAGTTCCAATGGAACAGAAGTATTCCTTTAGCAGCCATGAAGTGCTAACTCATTTATACTAAAGGGACCACTGTCTCCCAAAAGTTCTTCAGGCAGCATTAACTGTCACTCTTATGACAGTTCAAACAAAAAAGCACAAACAGAACTGTGCAGTGTTACTCACCCAGAAACTGCTGTACCTCCTACACTAAAAATGTGCATTTTGAAACTTAACCCCTTCACATTACTGTTAAATCTTCAAGCTTCTTTATGAAGGTAAAACAAGATTTGATAGTAAGTAACATATCTTCTTGAATATGAATACATCCTACTGAAACCAAACTTAGAAATCCAAAATTCTTATCACAAATTCCCAAAAAGGCAAGTTTAATTTCACTTTAAAGTCTGAGGAAAGTTATTCTGCCTACAACTGAAACGGCCCTGTAAAAATTAATAAAGCAATAATAAGGCAATGGGATAACTAGCTGGATTAGTCAAAGAGAACAAAGGATGGAGATGTTCATCAGATCCTAGGCCAAGATCTCATTGTTTAAGCTCACATTAAAGCACATTAATCATTACAAAAGAGTAGCTTTAGCTTCCTGCTAGTCCTGAGCGTTTGTAACTAAATATATTCCCTAGACAGACTGACTGCACTGCAGGACCCTGATGAACTTGGCTGCTTCTGTACTATGGCAGTCACCGTCTTCAATAAATCGATCCTGCATCTGTACCTGCCTACAGCCGTCCCACAAATCCAATTTGGCTAATTCAGCCTTTCCATCTCCAGAAATTACGAGGCAATCTATACAGAGGGAGCACTGACCTTGCCTCGCTCATAAAGCTGAGCTAAGCACGGCCCCGGCCATTTCCTCGTCACCGGCCCACGTTTAAGTGCCCGGCATCAAACATTAACCCGGGGCCTCGCACGCGGAGCCCTCTGCAGGAGCACTCCGAGAGCGCTGACAAACGGTGCTTCCCAAAGGGAAACAGCAGGGTATTAGCCAAAATAAATGTCGATCAGGGACCTTTTAAACAGGGCACGCTGAGCAACACGTGAAGGGACACAGCGAGCAAGCGCCTACCAAAGCCAAGCAGCGGCTCTTCACGCCGCTGCTGTCGCTGCAACCTGCAACCGGCACGTTTAGTGTAAAAAGAAAGTAAAGGACAGATATAGAGCTCAAACAAGACTAGAGTCTCCTTCTTTCTGCTCAAGGGATTTTTCCCTTTTACTTCCAAGTGACTCGGAATGTGCTTGCTCAGAAACTAATTCGGGTTAAAAGGAATTTAAAGTTATTATTTTTATTTTTTTATTTAAAAATAAAATTAAAAAAAAAGATCAGAACATGTTCCTCTATGTTAATCTTAGATTACCATTTGCTTTCATACAAACTAATATGTCTGCATTCCCAAAACTGTTTTAAATTCCTTTCTGCCTGCCAACAGACCAGCAGTGTAGGTTTAAAAACAGTCCATCTGGCAAGCTTTAAAACACGCAGCATGGCTTGCATAACCCCATACAGAAGATTTATCAGAAATACGGTTTAAGGGAAAACGCCGATAGGAAATGACGCAGCACCTCGGTGTGACACGGGCAGCAGCGCTCCTCGCCTCCTGCAGCCTGCCCCGACTTATTCCTGCTCTGCGCTTTAATAAATAATTGTCGCCGCATCAATCGGGAATTAGTTTCTAATTTTAAATGTGGACTGAAAAGCACAAGCGCTCGAATTACTTCGCATTTCCTGCTTTGTCGCGCTTTGCGGGACGCGGCCGCAGCACTTCCTTCCCTTCCCTTCGCTTTCCCTTCCTTTCCGGCCGCCCTTCGCGCCGGGCACTGCGGAGCTGTTCGCACACAATGAGCAGCGGCCCGCGGCTCCTCGCAAGGCGCCGGCAGCGCCTCCGAACCGCCCCGGGCGCGGCGCGGGCCCGACAGGATCCAGGAACAAACGCCTTTCCGCGGGTCAGGGCCGGGCCCGCGCCGCCCCCACCGGCGGGCCCGGGGCCGCGGCCGCGCCGCCTCCCGCGGGAGCCCCGCCTGGGCCGGTGCCGGGCCCGCTCGGTGCCGGAGCCTCCGCAGCCCCGGCCGGGCCCGTTCGCCGTCCGCGGGAGCGCGCGCGGGGCGGGGCCGGGCGCGCGCTCCCGCGGGCGGGCGCGCGCCGCGCGTACGTGACCGTGGGGGGGGGGGGGGGGGCTAAGGGGGCAAGGGGGGGAGCAGCGGCGGCAATGAGGGAAAAGACCCCGCGAGGGGAAAAGAAGAGAGGGGAAGGACAGGGAAGGGAAGGGCAGGGAAGGGCGGTCGCGCCCGGCCCCCCCACCCCGCCTGCCCCGCCGCGGACGCGGCGCGTACCTGCAGGTGACCTGCTTGGTCCAGCCGCCTCCTCCTGGCCCCGCGGAGGGCGGTGGCACGGCCGCGAAGTCGAAGGCGGCGGCTGCCGCCGCCTCCGCAGCCGCCGCGGGCGCGTCCAGGGCCGCGGCCGCCGCCGCGCCCGCCGTTGTGTCCAGCGCCGCCACCGCCTCCGCCATTTCTGTTTATCCCGCACGGCGGCGGCAGCGCCGGAACTTCCGGGAGGGCGGCCTTCCGGCCGAGGGGGGCGGAGCGTGCCGAGGGCCCGCCCCCTCCTCACAGAGCGGCAGCTCCCATTGGCCGAGAGGGGCGCGCGGGGGGGAGCACGCGGGGCGCGGTGAGGCCGGTGGTGCCCCCGTGCGGCCGCGCGGAGCCGGGAGCGGGAGCGGCGCTGCCCCGGCCCGGGCCCCGCCCAGCCCGGCGGGATGAGCCGAGCGGGATATGGCGTCGTCCCGTCGGAGCGACACGGAACGGCGACGTGGCGCCGGCCCGGGGATGGGGGAGCAAAACGGGGCAGCATCGCCTCCAAAGCCGGACCCGAAAGTCGGCACTAAGCCACGGCATGCTGCGCTTTTGGGCGGAGAGGCATCGCCTCCTCCTGCCGTGATATCTCCTTCACTGGGGATATTCGAGAACGATCTGCTCTCAGTCCTGTGCCACGTGCTCCAGGGCGACCTGGCTGGAGCAGGGAGGTTGGGCTGGATGACCCGCCGTGGTCCGTCCCGAGCTCACCGATTCTGTACTAAATCCTGATTGTGAAACTCCTGCTTGCCCAATCCGCATCATGTCCTTGGCTTCTCACTGACTGGAGTCTTGAGCCAAGCACTAAATGCTCCCCAAAAAGACAGTGACAAGCAGGGGTGCAGGGGCGAGGTGAAGGGGGAAGTCTGTCCGTGAAGTGTTATTGGTGTTTTGCCTCCCTCCTTGAAAATCATTACAAAAATCGAACACATCCAAGCCATCAGTCAATCCAGAAAATACTGAAATGAAGCCTTTGCTCTAAAAATAGGCAGTAGAACACCATCCTAAGATGGCCAGACTTTAGGAAGTGCACTAGACAGGAGAGAAGAGTTAAATCTGTTCTCAGATGGCCTTGAAACAGTGACTTGAGTGCCCTGGAAGGACCTAAGGAATGAGGCAATGGGAATGCTTGCTGGCATTTCTGGAATATGCAGACTCCAGACCTGGGCAAACACATCTCTGAATTAAAAGGAGGTGAAATAAACATATCAATGTTAAGAGACTTCAAACCAGGATACAGGTATGCATTAAAAAAAAAATAAAAAAAAATTAAAAAAAAAAAAAGGCTGTTAGAAGCTGAGCTTCATAGGATTCAGATCTGGGCACAGAGATGTCTAGTTCTTCGAATGAACTTGGTTGTATTAGACCAACCTTTACCCAAGACAAGGAGCACCCAGACAAAGACCTTGATCCAGGTTCTCTGTGCAACATTGATAGTTGGGAGCAGCAGACTCCTCCTGAGATTATCAGTGCCAGGGAGTTTGTAAATTCAGTTTCACAAATCTGTATTATGAGAAAGCCTGGATGCTCAGTGGAAAACTAACCCATGAGAAGTGGGAAGACCTTTTAAAAAAGTTCATATCAAAAAGAAGAAACTTATTTTCTGCACCCGATTCCATCACAGAGCATTTTTCATACAATGTTCAGCACTGAAAAAAAAGTTCAAAAACTGCACCAGGTATGTATGTTCAGTCTTGCATTCTGTTAGAAACAGCTGGAGGAAAAAATACTTCATACTGGGGGGGGGGGGGATCAAATACTTTAAAGCCATTAAGATAATCTGGAAAGTTATTTTGGATCCATTAGAATGATCGTGAAAATCCACTGATGAAAGTGGAAGGATGTCAGACAGTTAAAGAGCTTAAATCACTAAAGAGCAATCTTGTCAGACCTTCCTATTGGTTGGATTGTTGCCCTGGCAAGACAGGCAGTTCCAAGCACTGTCATTCTCACAAAGGTAAAAGAAATAAATGGTTAAATGTGTTTTCTATGATTCTGCGTGTCCTTAGTACCTATTCTGGATTCTGGCAACCTAGAAACAACCTTCTACAACAGAGAAACAGCAGTAAGTAAATTCTGGCCTAACCACTGTTAATAGACTCTCAGAAAGCTGGTACACATGGAAAGGAAAATACTGTCCCATGGCAGACGTGACAACAGTAATGTGGAGCTTCCCATTTCCCTAATGCCTTGGGTAGTGAGGGCCCTGAGAGACAAAAGGTTTCAGGGGAGATAGTAACTGGTGTGGGAATCACTCAAGATGAAAATGCAAGAGTGGCCCGAGGGCCCAGCTCCCAGCAGGCAGCAGGAATTTGCCATGGCAATTTCTTTGTTCCCAGCCACTCCCATTTTACCCAGCAACCTGTTTAATATTAACTTCTGCTTCTGAGGCCCGGAGGGGGAAGTACCAGCAGTGAGCTGTGGGTCACTGCAGGCAGACTGGACTGGGAAGCCAACTAACACTGCAGCAAGCAGAAGAGCGAGTTACATGCTGCCCCACGGTTCCATGCAAACCTGTCTCCAGCTGTTCCCCAGGGCTTTCTCTCCTTTCTCACCTACACACTGTAGTCCTGACTGCTCCCAAACCATCATCAGCCATTTATCACATTGCAGAAGCCTGCTCGGCACAATTCCAGAACCTAGGATATGCACTAGATCATAGGAGTGCCCTCAGAGAGCTACGTGAGTGGTCCCATTTTGTCTCAGAGACCTACAGGTTTATACTGGAAGGCTGAGGGATAAACTCAACAGGCTGATTTTCCACTGGGTTTTAGGAGAAAAATGGCAAATCAAGCAACAGATTCTTACTACTGACTTAACTGACAGGCTGAACAGGGGTGCCTGTTGCATAAGATCATCTTGAGATGATCTTGATGTTGAGAGTTGGAAACTAAGTGACTGGCTTGGTTACTAAATCATCTTGCCTGATAGCATGTTAATAATGGGATGGCCCAGATAGATTCCTGGAATACTGCAGATTTAATGGAAAATAAAATGATGTCATTATAGTTTGTGTATTTTTTTCAAAAATGTTATTTTACCTACACATTTTCTTTACAATACCCATCCCCCCAGGAAAAAGATACTGTTCACAAAATCTTCAGCATCCATTTATGGCATCTGAGCAAGCAATCTATCATTCCTGCAATTAAATTCCTTCCAGACTGGGTAACAGAAGTCAGAGACGGATTGTCTTTTGTTTGAAGTTTCCTTGAAAGTGTTTAGTTGAAGAGATTGGAAGGACATAGAAAATAAGACACCATTTGTTACTGCTGTGTTAAACAAAAGTTGCAGGAAATCTCTTTTGAAATGGACAAGTGTAAAGTGCAAATACTTCTTAAACAACCTATGTTTTACAATTTCCTGATTAATGGATTGCAGTAAAATCAGTTCCTTGACAATGATTACCTCAGCAGTACATTAGCAATTACTTCAGCTAGTTTTATGTTATGCATGGACACTGCATGGAATCATGTCTGTCTTTTATCCCGTAAATCAACTCCTTTGTGGCCATTTAGCTCTCAACTCTGATATTTTCAGTGGAATATAAAACTGAAACATGCACGATACCACTGCTTTAGATATCAAAGTATCATGGCTTTTTTAGGAGGGAACAAAGATTTATCAGTTTCAAAGTCCTTGTTCAAAGCTGCCCTAGAACTGATGGAACGGATTCTCTTTACAGGAGGAGACTACAGTAGCTTTTTGCTGTGAGCCCAGTTTGTATTCTTGGCATCGCCAGGTGTCTGCATCATGCAAAATGTGGCCACAACTATCTTTAGACCTACAACTTTCCTCTCTGGGGGGGCCAAGAGCTGGGTAGAGCTCTTACACTGAGAAGGAAGAGCTTTAGCAGCTGCGTTTGGCAAAGTTGTGGGGGAGGCATGTATGTGATTCCCCTGCTTTTTAGGCATAGGTACAAAATGGCTCAGTCTGCAAAGGCATTGTTTTAGTGAGCAAGGAATTCACTGATTTTAAAAAATCTAATAGCAAAGGAATCTGAAAAATGAGAAAAGGCTTTTAAAGAGCAAGGGGAAAATCTGGCTCTGTGTGAACCAAAATAATCACAGAAGCCGTGAAATGGCCCCCTGCGCCCCAGGCAGGGAGCAGTTGAGGAGCTCAGCTGTGCCTGTGGTTAATAATAAATAGACTCTCTTGGCCAGAAGTCCTGGCCTGCGCACCCCCATGTGCTGCCCGCCCCCCTTCCTCCGCCTCCTCCCAGGCTGCCCAGGCACTGCTCCAGTACCCACCCAGCCTCCCTCCACCAGACGGACACCCAGAGGTAAGAGACACACCAGGCCATTGCTCCATGAGGTCAGATACACTGGATCGATCACAGGGGACACAAGTAGGGACTTGGAACAGGTTTGGAAGAGGGAGGAGAGGAGAGCCGGTCTGTGCTAGAGCTGCCTGAAACTTGCACGGCGAATCTGCAGTTTGGTTGCGAGGCAAAAGGCCATACGGGTCTCGCTGCAGCAGAACTTGCCAAGCTTCAAAAATCTTTGAGCCAGCTCAGGCTGAGTGTTGGCTGAGTTTCCAGTGGATATCAGTTCAGCCGAATTGGGTTTCAGGTGGTGACCAGCTGGTTTTTATCCATCAGGCAGCACAGCTTGGGCACTCCTGGCTGTTGTGCTTCAGAGTTTGGGGGGCTTGTTAAAATTCAGAGCACAACTCGAGCAGCTCAACCAATCCTTGGCGTAACCTTGTTGCCTTAATGAATTTATTCCAAAGCTGACTTTGCCCCAGAGAGCAAGGGCTGTGTAGGCACACATACAGCAATACCAGAACATTGGCATGAGCCCATGAACTGCCCAGGCTGCTGAGCTTAGCACTGCACAGGCAGAAGTTGTAAGCATGAAGTAAGAGCTTTTGTCACTTTTTTTTTGTTTTGTTTTTTTTTGGTCCATGCATGGTTACATAAACTTCATTAAGGTTTTTTTTTTGTCCCTATTAAGAATTTGGAAAGTAGAAAATCTGAGTGTTTCAGTCAGGTGTGTCTTGTGTTGAGTTGATCCGGTGACACTTTTCTTGTGTAACAGCCCAAGCTGTCCTGTATAGCTGAAGTCTTTAGACTGGGGCAAATATACTCTTCCTGGGTATAAGAATTTTCTATATAACCGTAATGCCACACACTGTACTGGGATCAGAGCGATGTTCTACTCAGTGTAACATGAACATAGTACTGTATTTTACTTAATTTTCCATCTAAATTACCAATAGGTACAAAGAACTGAGGAAGAGAACCCTTTCCTCCTGGCAAAGGGGTGAGGAATAGAGAGACTGAAGGGATATGGTTAAATGCCCAAGGAAAGTATGTGAAGCAGCCAGGCATTAAGTGAAACTGCCCCTAGGCCCGGACCAGACCACTCTCTTAACATTTACAGCTCTCTCCCCCTCTTTCTCTGTTTGGGAATGAATTTAATTAAAGTGAAAAGGAGTTGCTAAGAGACCAGAGGAGTTCTGGAGTTTGTTGCCGGGGCTGAATTGCCACTCTGCTTCCAAGGCGTTGCGCTAAAAAGGATGATGTAACCTGAGCCTACATAAAGCACTCTCGGCTCTGGGGGAAGCTTCTCTTTCCTCTTTGCAGTTCCAGGCTAATTTACCAGTTCTCAGCTCCTTTCTGAACTCCTTATTTTCTTCTAGACACCGGCAAAAAAACAGATTCATATTTCTATAGCTCTACTCTGCCTTGTAGATTTCTCCTTTTGATCTTTCATGTTGGAGGTGGCTGTGGCTGAGCCTGAAATCAGTCATGAGCAAGTTACTTTGGAATTTAAGAGGTTGCCTACTTCAAAATTCTCCTTAGTTTTTTGCTTCTCATCCTTTTCTCTGCTCTACTGCGATTTCAGCCCAGCATTGACAATGGGCCAGGTGACTCCTTATAATATATATATATATATACATAATATATATAATATATATAATATATAATATATATATTATATATATATATATATTTCTTCAGCTTAACATTTTGCTTTGACACAGCCTCATGCTTGAAACACCAGGAAACTCAAGGCAATCTCCTGGGCAAGGGTTGTTTACCTTTCTAAGGTCAAGGCAAGAGTTGACATGTTTAGCTTCACCAGGTAACATCCTTGCTAAATTACATCTTTCATTTTTATCTGACTTCCATTATCTCAGGACCATCCATATGCACAAGATGGTAAGGAAAATAATCTCCAGCCTGGGAAGACAGGTGTCCACCATGGCATGTGGGACCACCCAGGTGAGAAGATTTCTGCATGGTGAGTAGTGTATTCTGAAGCAGTTCCTGGATGGAAAGCATTTTCCTCATCTGAATGCATCAGAGACCTTGCTGGCAGTGTTCTAGGACCACAGCAAAGAGCGACAATAGCCTCAGTGTATGATAGTCTTAAAATATATTGAGTTACTATGGTATCCTTGGTGTTTCCACTTATAAAACATATCCCTCTCTTTAGGCATGGTTGCAGGACTCGGTTCGCTCACCATAATGCTCAGGCAATGTTTCTGGAGCAAATAACAACACAAGTGCAAAAATGGTGGCAGAGGAACATTCGCTGATAGTGATGAGGATTATAATTCATCTTAACAGTAGAGATACTTTGCAAATACTTCACTTACATAAAACACAGCTTTGGTCCTCTTGAAGTTATTTGTAAATTCACCCCAAAGAACAGCTGAAGAGGGGGATAAATTTGCTGTGATGACAAAAATTTGTCTTTTATAAAACAGCTCTCTAGTTACTACAAATACCCATACAAATAACTCACTTCTCTGTGTTTATGCCCAGGTGCTTATGTCAGGATTCATCCCTCTGTCCAGAAAGCCCTGATGGAGGGGAGACCAGTTGTAGCCTTGGAAAGCACCATCATTACACATGGCATGGCTTATCCTCTGAATCTGAGGTGGTGGATTTTGATGTTCCTTGTTCAACAAAGTTATAAGAATGAAGCACATAACTGGTGGATTGGTATCATTTTTCTTGGTCCAGCCAAAGCCGTTTCAAGAGCAAATGTAAATGTCAGGTTTTTAGGCATAAGGAATATGAGCTCAAGCGTAAAACAATTGTATTTGGACTTTTAGGGACACATATGGGGAGGTTATTAAATTTCTCTCTTCCTTTAAAATATGGACACGTCACCACTTGCTCTAAAAGAGAGCTACCAGCCTTTTCAGCTGCACAGTTTGTACAGGCATTGAAAACACTCCGCAGCAGTTTCTTTTCCTGTATCTTTTGTAATGCAAAAGAGATTGAAACACAATAGGGAAATCTGTTCCTTAGCCCACTCAGAGCAGCTACTGTGAGAGTTGCTGGTCCCTCTCCCTGCCTTCTGTACCCTGCATGGAGAGCTCCCCACCTCCACCTTTTATTTATTGATGTTCAGTAGAGTTATGTTTTATTGAGTTACATTGCACTCTCCCTTCCATCCTTCCTTTCAGAAAGCACAGAAACATTTTGGTATTGATTTTCACCTTGCTTTTTACCTGAACACTATTCTGCCTGACATTCTCTCTTAGAATGAAGCTCTAAAAACTCAGTTTTGGGGAAGAGGTAGTTTCAGTAGTTAAAGATTGCCTAGCATATGTCCAAGTAATTCAGAAAAGGAGAAGAAGCTGTCTTAAAAACGATAGTGTATGAATGATCAAGTATAAAATCTGTGAAACATAAGACCTAGTCTGCAGCTTTAAAGTATCCTCAGGCAGCATCTTTTTGGCACTGTTGTTACTCTGTATCTAACTGCCTGAATTGTGAAAAAATATATCCTGGTCATTTGACCAGGGCTTAAATTAGCTGGGGTTTCTGTGAAGGTCTATGACCTCAGAGAAATAACAGGTAAAAGATACAGAAAGGTCCTATTTTGAAAAGATCCTTATTTTCAGTGGTCTATTGTACAACCAGGTTTGCTTGTAAACCAAATGATTTTTCTTAAAACTGAAGCACAGAGCTTGGACATTGCTGGCCTGAAAATGGGAGCTTTACACTTCTGCAAGTGCAGTCAGGAAGATTCTGCACTTCAGATTATGAAGATACAGAAAAGAAACAGGACTTGGCCGAAGCCACAAGAACTGTAAAATTGGGCGTGATGGCCATCAAACATGGCAGTTTTCTTGCCTCCCCAGTTTGTGATTGTTCTCTTGTTCATCTCATTTTAGCATGGCCAGAGAGGTGGAGGAAACTGTAAGAACAAATGGAGCAGTACCAGCCACAGTAGGTATTTTAAGGGGCCAAATCCACGTGGGACTCACAGACGAGGAACTCGAGTTCTTGGCAAGCAGTAAAACTGCAGTTAAAGTGTCTCGGAGAGATTTTCCTTTTGTCCTCAGCCAGGTACAGTATACAGACTTTCTGTTGCGGTCTTTTCTACATGGCATTAGTATACTGCTCTCCAGGTTCAAGCCAGTTTGCTTTTAAATCTCTTGAAAATATCGTGTAAAGTAGTATCTTGCTGTCCAGCTCAAATGTGGTCCTAACTAGAGCAAAAGTACCACAGAGTAAGGGACTAGCAGCTATGAAACAGGGCTCCTGAAAAGTCATTCTGTATGGGCTGGCAATCCACAACCACTTAGCTAAGAATATTGTTATTGGCACGATAAGGCATTGTCACACTGCATGCAAACTGCATGGCACATAGGCCATCAGCTCAAAGTGACAGCTAAAGGTGACACCAGCTGCCCACGGTGCCCTCTGGTTGGAATGCCCTGCGGAACAAAGGCCTTTGCTATCAGGGCAAGAACAGCTCTTGTAGCGGGGATGGTGGATGATTTCCCTTCCTTTTTGCCCAAAAGAATATTTGTATCAGAATTTCACTGGTCAGCTGGTGACAGCAGGCTGTTGTGAAATCGCTATGCATCAGACCACAACCACTCCTGCCCACACGCTGTATTCTCTCCATGTCACCCTGGGTGCTGACTGTGACTGGTTGTTCCCTGACAGGGCCTTTCTGGTGGCACTACTGTGTCTGGAACAATGATTGCTGCACACAAAGCAGGAATTCCTGTGTTTGTGACAGGTGGCATAGGAGGTGTCCATCGGGAAGGAGAGAACAGTAAGAACATCAGTTGTTCTCTGTGTTGCTGTTATTTAATTCCATCTTATTCCTTTTCCCCAGTCTGTCCTACAGTAACTGTCTGTTCAGAAGAGTAAAGTTATCCTTCTTCTTGACCAAACTATGGTTGTTTTCTCCCTGGTATCTCCTTTCTAGAAGCTTCAAAATATTCCTCTTGAGCACTGGCCAGTTGTTAAGAGGGTGGAGGCTTCTCTTTATCCTTTGCTTACATGTGGTTGGTTATATGGATACTGTTTGCTGGTGCAACAGGAGCTGACTGCACCTCTCCCTCTTTGTAATGGTTGGATAATCTGATACTGGCTACTGAACAGTGTTGTTATCAACTTCTCCCAGATGAGGAGAAGGAGAGTCTCACCACAAAAGAGACTTAGACTCTAGTCTGTGTTGGAGATGTGTAGTCCTCTCTTAAAAAATGGCCCAGTTTTGGCAGTGTAGTCTGTGAATTAGGTAAATTCTCTCTTCTCAGTCATATGTACTTCTAGCATAGCACAAATGCAATGCCCTGCTGTATGCTACCCCTTTCAAATGTGACGTGAATTCCAGACCAGGGAGTTTCCTGAGGTCAGCAATTCTCTTGGGGAGCTTTCTTTTTTTTTTTGCCAGCAACGTCAGTTCCAAACTCAAAATCTTCTTCAGTGGTATTCCATCTCCTTGAACTCCATTCTTGCTGTATAACACCTATTTTTTTGTCTTTTGTACCAAAGTTTTGCATAATCTTTATCAATGTGATCACAGAATCAAGAGATACAGTGCAAGGCTGCACCTCTGCCCTCAGCCATGTAACTTCTTTTTGTCAATACTTCTTCCAGTCTCAACACGTAAAGGCACGATCTAAACCTGTAATACGTTTGTGCATCTAAGCAGTTACAAAATCAGGCAGTGGCATCCCAGGCAGACACAGCTTTTTAAGAGGGCAGATCACATCAGCTTGGAGTACAACGCAATCACCAACATGATGGCTGCTTGTCCCCTGACAGCTATGGATGTGAGTGCTGACTTGACAGAGCTAGGACGAACTCCAGTTGCTGTTGTATCTGCAGGAGCCAAGTCTATCCTTGATATTGGCAGGACACTGGAATATCTGGTAGGTAGCATGGGCAGTGGGGCCTGAAAGCAGGTAATGTTGTTCTTTGTGTACACAATGACCAGTGGCATGAGGGTAGGTACTAAGCCTAAGACTTTTAGAAAGAGAGTACACGAAGCCATATTTACAGTTCTATAGTCCTGGGGCTGTTCAAGCACTTGGCTACTCCCTAACATAAATCTAGACATGTCCAAGGGGCTGTTCCGGCAGCTGTTCCAACTGAGGTCAAAGGCAGTGCTAGCCATGCCCTCTTTCTCTGGGCTTAAACTAGATTTTCTGGGAGAATGCTCCCAGAAATTGATGGATGAGGAAAGCTAGATCCATCAAGCACTACAATAAAATCAGAATTAAAATGGGAATCCAGATGATTTTCAGTAGAGTCACCTTTAAAAGTTTGGTATGTTGGAAACCAGCAGAGCCAACACTTCAGGTGACAGCCAGCATCAATACTTCTCAATTGCAAACAGAACTCATTTATATTCCTGTCAGCTCATGACATATCTTCAGATCACAGGGTGTTACCTTGGACTCAGTGTTGTGCTAATGACAGCTGCATGGCTTTTGACCAGCTCCAAGCACAAGCAAAGGACGTGCATGCCTCCTCTCTCAGTAAGCCAGGTTCAGTCTAGCCGGTTACCACGTCTGGCTCTTTGCTCTGAACTATGTTGTTGGGAGAGTGGAATAGAATGGGATGTATAAAAATAACCAAGCCCAGTGCTAAAGAAAGGCAGTTTCTTTCTGGGTAGAAGGACAAAGTCCCATTCTTTACTTGGGTCCCCTTTCCCTCTGCTGATTACCTGCTTGTCTCACCTCCACTGCTGCAGGAGACTCAGGGTGTCTGCGTGGCTGCCTTTGGAGAATCAAGAGAGTTCCCAGCCTTCTTCTCATGCCAGAGCGGCTTCCAGGCACCATATCACGTCCGGGACGAAGAAGAGGCAGCTAAACTCATTGGTGTGTTTTAGACAGGGAAGGACCATGTGAGGTCTTGGAAATGAGGGACTCAAAAGTCACCTTGGATGAGGCACTTGCTTTAACTCTGGAGAAAAATTTCATTAGCTCTGGAGAAAATACACCATCCCATCTCCCCCCTTCCTGCTTCAAAAGTGGTTTGAAAATGAAGTAGCAGGGAAGTCCAGTCTTTACAGCAAGTAAAACTGCGAGCCAGCTGCAGCCACTTTGGCATGTTCATTCATTTATGTTCTCTTCACACTCATGAAGTGGAGGGAATACACATATTAATGTGTTGGCAAAAACAGTTTCTGAGCCTTCAGAAATGGAATCAGTTTAAAAAAGACAAAAATCCTTTCCCCATTTGCTGAACAGACTCAAAGTAAACAGGCAGATGTGAATTGGTTGGTAGCTGGAGAAGACCCTGATCTTGGGTCAGCTAAGAACCAGAGCTCCAGCTCTGTGAGTTTCTTCACCCTGCACCCACTCAACTCTATCCTTTTCCTTCAGCACTAGACTTATCCAAGGAGAACCACTAACAATCTGCCCATCCTCTCCCAGACAGTGCTCTGGGGTTAGGCCTGAGCAGCGGGGTGCTGATAGCAGTGCCCTGTCCCCAGGAGCGAGCTGCCTCAGGCCAGGTCATCGAAGAGGCCATCCAGCAAGCTCTCAGTGAAGCCAGGTGAGAAGCAACCTCCACCTCATCCTTTGCTCACCCGGTGGTCCTGGGAGAGTAAACAGAGACAGTACTATAAGAGCTGTAGCACAGCTTAACCTTAGGCACGGGTGAGCCCACAACATACTTTCAACTGTAGATTTATCTAACCCAAAGCTTGTTTGTTTACAGGACTTTTTATGGTATGTGGTTATGGAGATAAAGTATCTGCTAGCAACAGTGCTTCTCCTATGATGCTGTTGCAGCTCAGTCCTTCTCATCTGCAGGCATTTTCTTTATATTTGCAGGTCCAAAGGGATCACAGGCAAAGAAGTGACCCCTTTTTTGTTACAGAAGCTCATAGAGTTAACTGATGGGAAATCGCTGGACTCCAGTATCCTTTTACAGAATGGGGGGATTAAAAGGAAGTACTCCAGTGTCTTTCATATCTCCTCTGATGGTGCTTGGTGGAAAACACTGTCACTTCACTGACAATCTAGCAAGGGGCAAACATGTCAGTATCTGCAAACAGATGAGAGTTTAGCAGCTGCACCCTGATTTTGCAGGAGCATCCTTTCTGTCTTCATCCCCTTTTGCATTAAAAATTGGAGGGCAAACAGACAGCAGGTGGTCCAGAGCCTAAAGAGGTCCCTCATACCTGGCCCCCAAGCTTGCCTGCTCTGTGATGGAGTGTCAGGACACTGTTGCCCATGGTGAGGTTGCACTCAGGAAGGTACCTGGGCTGTACATCGCACTGCCTCATCCAACTCTTCATGTGGCCATGGAGTAAGAGAAACTTGGGAGAAAAACACCCCTGTGTGAGCAGGAATCCTCTTGCATAGGCAAGACAAAAGCAGATCTACTGAGATGCCAGCGTAGAATCTAAGCAGGCCATATTCACATCCAGGCTCTGCTGCCAGCCCTCTAGGAGACCTGACCAATCAGCAGATTAGTAAAGGCATTTTTGGATATTGGAGCTGTATGCAGCCAAAAAAATGGGGCTTTCAAAGCCGCTGATACTCTACCCCAAATGCAATTGCTAAAAAAATTGCATATAGTGACTTGGCAAAATCTCAGTAGGCATCCCTTTCTGGAAAAACTGGCCAAAATCCTCTAATGTTTTTAGGCTCTCAACTCTAATTTAAGCACTTCACCTTCTCTTTTCTCTGTGAAGCCTTTGCTTCTATTCCCTCTCTGTCAAATGGAGAAGACAGGCTTTCTTTCTGTGGATACTGGGGGACTAAGGTGAAAAAAAATGAAAATATCAGAGTGTTCATGCAGTACTGTAACCCATTATACATGCCCCAAAAGGATTATGGTATGGGGAATCAATTCTACCAAGCCTCACAGCACATATTTCCTACTTTCTCCCTCTACACAGCTCCTACATAAGCTTCTAACAGGTCAGTCTTGCTGGTGTTTTTTTCTTTTCCTCAAAGAAATGCCAAACAGACCTTGCACTGATCCAGAACAATGCCAAAGTGGGCAGCTGCATTGCAGTAGCCTTGAGCAAACTACAGAAAGCCAGAAGGAAGGGGAACCTGCCTCGGCGAGGGGACATGACTGCACCTCAACCAGTGAGTCCTCTGCTGGCCTCCACATGATGCCTCTGTGCTGACAGCACAAGATAAATTTATATCTGTTCCCAAAAGTAAAAGATGACTCAGCCAGAGACCAATCTTTCTATTTCTCACTGTCAGACATTCTCCCTTTAGTACTTTTTATTCTTCACGGATAAACATCTTCTCCTCCCCCCCATCCACATTTACAGGGAATAAACACTGCCAATGGCCTAATCCCATTAAGCCTTAGACCATCAAAGCCATTAAAACTTTAATCACATTTTCACCTTTTACTGTGTCCTAATGTACAACTTCGACTGTACTGCTCTTAGTGCCAGGGAACTCATTACTACTACTCTACTACACACAGGAGTAGACCTGAAAGGGGGTGGAGTGAGATATTTTGAGCTGCAGAGCCATAAATGTTTATAAATATCTCTTTTTGTTGGCCTCCTGCTCAAGATTGACAAAATCACAAGAGTTAAAGCACATCCAAACAATATTCACTATAACCCTAATACTCTATTCACTCTCTTGGATTTTGTGTGTGCCATATAGTTTATAGGAAATCTATTTTAGGTGGTCTTTAGAGAGCTGAAAGATTTTCTAAAACCCATTTGCAATAGGATTTGTCAACATAAAAGAGGGCACTGACTCCAGAGGCAATAACCCAGCATTTGATGGAATGAGAAGAAATAGCTGTATGTCCCCAAAGAATCTGGAAACTTCCTGTTTGTGGAGTTGTACTGCTTATTCTGGCTTTGTAGGACAATAAAAAAGCAATCTGTATAGTGTCACTGGCTATAGCAATTCCTCATGGGAGGTTGCAAGAAATGACTGCATTTTTCTGCCCACTTTTTCCCATTTTCTTTGCTTTTTTTTTTCCACAATAGTGCTTGAATGTTTCTGAGGTTTGGTATGTCAGAAATTGTTCCAAGAGAGATGGCTTTGAAGTCCCTGGCACAACCAGACCCATGTGACTTCTTACATTACTCTGTCATCTCACAGAGAAACCACCAGCACCCCTGTGTGCACACAGTCACATCCCACCTGTCACGCTGGGGAAGGCTATCAGCAGGCATAATTTAGAAACCAACATACAGAAGAGATTTTGATTCTTTCTATTTGGGATTGTACAAACCTGTGTCTAGCCATCCAAAATAAGCACTGGCCTTTATACTGTAAACGAGACAGCTTTCAAGAGGGGTGGGAAAAGTGACTAGGAAAAGCAAACTCAACTTGGAAACTTTTTCCTCCAGTCCTTCCAATCACTTTCTACCTCTTTTTTCCCCTCTTAAAGGTGGTGATTGGAGGTATCAACGTTGACTTTATAGCCAAGGCGCAGAACCCTGACATCCTGGTACTGTATCTATAGAAGTTTTCTTAGCACCACTGCATTTCTAGCTACTTTTAAAGGAGTGCCTTTAAAAGGGGACTGGGGGGGAAGGCATTATCCATGTATGATATCCATATGTCTGTATACATAAGCAGGTGTGGTGCTACATACTTGGTGTGTTGTCTAGGTGGGCAATGTAGTGAAATATACTGACCTGCTCTGTCCCCATGGTGAAAGTCACCATTCCTGCTGCTCAAGACAGGGACAAAGCAATCCATACAATACGACTCTGGCCTCTATAGTCTTTGTTAAGGTGCCTTGAGGCTGTTTTCTGACCCCAAGCCCAAAGAACTCTTTTAGCAGAAGAGGTGCCCAGGGCACCCTCAAGGCACCTATTCAAAGAGCAGTGGGTAAAGACCCTCACTGTGCTGTGTCAGCCCCTAATTCAAGACTCCATAGTGAGGAAATCCCCAGCTAAGAGCCAGCTCTGGCTGTCTGGGTCTGCCTTAGCTATGAAAAATTGCATGAATAAGAGCAAGAGTCTCAGTGTAGAGTACTCATGACGGATTTGAGTCATACACAAAAAAAAAAAATAGGCTTTTAAAAAATAGAACATTCTTAATGTTATCAGACCCTCTTCCTCTCAATTTGGTTTGAATAAGAAACAATCAAGAAGCTCAAGTGGAACGGACCTGGGACTCCCCCACGCAAATGGTGGCCATTTGCATGGCCTGTACAATTTTTGTTTAGCTATCTGAAGTACTGCAAATTGAGGTGGAAACTTGCTCAAAAATTCTCTAGTGTCTCAACTTGATCTATGCTGATTGCTAAGGCAGGAAGCTTTCACTGCGAGATGGGGCAGCCTCAGTCAGATAGGGAAAGATGTGATGGGAAAGCTGTCCTTAAGGAATTTGACTATTTCATGATGCAAAGACCAAACAGTGTTATAAAGCTCAAGGGTGAAATATGCTCTGGCATTGATTATGAAGGCTTGTAAACCCAAAAGTTCAAGTGTTTCATCTGGGATCTAACCAATACCATACATACCCCATGCTCAGCTATCAGAACAAGGAGCAGAGGTGTGTCCAAGGGTGGATAGGCACTCCTGGGCATGTCTGACACGAGTGCAGATCTCTGGGCCACCTGTAGCATGGTGTCCTGGGGTTTTTTTGAGGGGGCCAAGGAACACTATAGACCCCACTGGGAACAGCTGACAGGAAAAAAAGAGATTTTTAGTGTTAGATGGAAAAGTAAGGTGTTAGCTGCCCTTCTGTATAGTAGCAAGCCCTAGAGCTAATGGTCCATCTAGGCAGCTGCCCAAATGCCAAGCTGCAGGAGGATTTGGGAACTGACAGCCAAAATGTTCCTGCTGACAGCTAATGTGGTTAGGCACAGAGGAAAAGTCTCTCTCAAAAGCATTGCTTTTTTAAAGAGATTTTTTTCCAAAGGGCTCAGCACCCAGCAGGTCCCACCTTTATGGCTGTTGGACTTGTTGTAGAGCACTGGGGTACCGCTCACACCTCATGGCGTCTCAGCAGGAAAGCAGCTGTATTCTGTACTGGTTGTAATTCCCACGTGGCTTTCAAGGCTATCCAGAAGCTAAGTGTTTTGTATGTAACTCTCTGATCTGCTGAGAAGGTTGCATGGTTTTGTTCAAAGAAAGATGCTGGGAGAAACATTATGGTTATAACTCCCTCGAGACACCCAGAAGTTGAGCAGAGTCTCACTTTTACATTGGGAATTCAAATCTCTTAAGACACTGAAGAAGGTTCCAGAGACTCCCTCAGTTCTCTGGAACATTGCCGGAAAGCATCAGCCCTGCCTTATTTCATATCACTTCAACAAGCCCACTTTCATCTAAGTCCTTTCATCTCAGCCAGCCCCACCTGAACACAGTGTAGAGGAGATACCTGAGTACCACTCGGAGTTAAGGACAAGTGGCAAACTGTGATGAGAATCACTCTTGTGGTTTTTTTTCTTCAAAAGCTGCTTGCTGGTTTCTCTCTTGCTGCACCCACCTGCTATTTTAAAGAGAAATCTAGCATCTTCATTTCTTTTAGGCCCTGTGGGGTTGTACAATAGCAGAGGTCACTCACAGGTGGATTCCTGAGCGGGAGGCTGGTACATCTGCTCTTAGGGCAAGGCTTGGCGTGAAAACCCAGCAACTCTGGCTCTGGGAGCACAGGGAACTAAAAGAGTTCAGGATCAGCCTGCCAGGCAACTAAAGGACCTCATGAGTATTTTCACCATTCCTGCAGACATCAGTTTTAGAAAGCAGATAGTGGAACTACATAAACCACAGTTTGTGCTCATTACTGATGGCAGTGAGCACCCTTTTTAAGACTGAAACAGTGGCTAGTATTCAAAGCCATGTTCTTTGACTTGCCTAAACAAGCACCCTTGCTTTTTACTTTGGAGTGTTGGGGTCTTTTTCCTTCTCTGACTCTATTACAGATAGCGAGCTTCAGAGTTAAAATAGTCCAAGCTCAATGCTTTCGAAATCTGCAACACTCAACAGGACACAGTTGCAGATGGAAATATATCCTCATTCTCAGCAGTGCCAGTGGCAATTTCCCAGGGAGCATGAGGAAATGTAACCAAGGGGCATTTGTGTTAATGAGAAATGACAAGTAATGGAAATATGGACAGAGGCCATAAGTTGTTTATATAGAGGCAGTTCTGCTCAGGTGATGTGAACAGTTCAGGGCTTGGAGAACAGCCAGACAGAAAAGCAAAGGTGTCAAGAATTAGCACCAAGTCTTACAAAGTACAGAACTGGGGAGAGTCAGAGCTAAAAAAAAAAAAAAAAAGAGCCTGGCAGTCAGAGCAGAGTAGTAAAAGAGCATACTTGGGTGGGAGAGCAGCCTCTTACAGTTGTAGGGCCGGATGCAGGCAAAAGTGTTGTGTGCAAAGGGCAGATGTACTGCTTCACACAGGGGAAGAAGAGTCCTGGGGGAGCTTCAGTTATACCCTGTGAAGATCATTATGACTGCCAGTGGCAAGCTGGCTCCAGAAATGGAAAATATGTGTCAGGATTTTATGAAACAAGAGCTCTAAAACCATTTGATAGTCAGATGAAGCCCAGATTGATCTGAGCACTTACTGATGTAATTCTTCTGGCAGAAGAATTAGGAGATGGGTGAGCGATTGCCTGTGTTCTGACACTTTGTCTATTTGTGACAGAGAGGCAGATGGACAGAGGAGTGGAAGGCAGAGGCAAGAAAAAAGAGAAGTTGGTAGCCATACATGTGAAAAAGAAGGGTATTTTTGATGAGAGAGATGTTTGGGAAGCAAAGGGTGAGTGAAAAAAATCTTCAGGCTCTGAAACAGATCCTTCCATGAATAAAGTACAGAGATAGTACAGGCAAAGGCAACAAATACAATTTTACATTCAAAGAGGAAAAAAAATAAAATCCCCAACCTGTTTAAGGTGGGAGCTAAGTGGCCTGGAAAGCAGCTGCAGAACCTGTCAGGTCTGGGTCAGCAGCTCTGGAGTCCCAGGCTGTCCTGAGCTGGTCAATTCAGAGTGCTGCTCATAGCCACAGAAACACTCATTAGCTTTGTTCTAGGAGGCCTTAGCAAATAAGACCAAAATAGCAATTCATGGGGAGATCAAGTAGATCTCCCCTTCCAGAAAGCGAGCCTTTGTCATAGAGATTGAAGCCCGTAGATGGCCACAGAAGTTTATGTTGCCCTCAGTCTGTTAGCTGGATGCCCTCTGCTCCCTCGGATTGCTGACCTGTATTTCAGCAACATCAACTTCACATGTTGATGGAGACATAGCATCTATGCCAAGCGGCCCTCTCAGTTTTGCCAACTAACAGCTTTTTCTTCCAGGGTGGTGGGCAAACAAATGCTGGAAGAGTGAGACGAACCTTTGGCGGTGTTGGAAGAAACTTGGCAGGTGCCTTGTGCCTGGGTTTGCCTGTGGGTGCATGCCAGCTGTGATTCGTCCTTTGGTATTCCTTCCACAGCAGGAGATGTTTAATGATGTCGAGATTTGGGACACATTAGGCAATACACCAGCGGGCAGACTGCTTGGAAGAGGCAGGGGCCATTCCAAGAAACAAGAGGGGAGGGAGTTGAGATGAGGAAAAGGAAGGTCCACAAATATGAAGCTAACTAGCATATAGCACCCTGACCCCAAATCAAAGTTAAATAAGCATCGGTGTTCTCCAGTGACTACTGAGCAGCCTGGCCCTCAGATTTAATTAATGCCAGGTTATAGTCACAATAGAAGTATATTCTGAGTAAGAATTTGAAAGGAATAAGCTTGCTCAAAGGTGATCAACCATGTACTATGGACAAGGGGAACTGGGGTACAGGAGTTACTGCAGAAGAGAAAGGGCTACAGTCCTTGTCAATAGGAAAGGATCCCAAGGTACATGGTGCTCCAACACAAGCAGCAGCAGACCAGTATTCATGTATTGAAATTAACAGGGGCAGATTACAGAAACACGTTAGGATTATTCCTGCTTTTAGATGTTTCCCAAATCTTCCTAACATAAAACTACTGTCACTTCAGGTCACTAATGAAGAAGCTTGAGTGCAAAAAAAACCACCCCAAAATACCCATGCCACCCACTGAGGTATAATTGGTAGTAACTTGAAGGGAAAGGAGGAAGGGTTTTCCATGAATCCACTTAGATTCAGTGGTTCTATTGAGACATCGTTGTGGGAACAGCAGTGTGGGAAGGCCAGCAGCAAAAAACACCATGCACAGAAACAGTGGGGGAAAACCTACATGCCTGTGATGATAAAGGAGTTGATGCCAAAAAAAATGTAGAATTTTCTTCCCCCTCCTCTTTTCCTCCACTCGCAGATGTTCCAAATAATCCCAAATTTCAGAGTGCTGGTGCAGCTCTCTGCAGAATCACCTCGCTCAACTCCAACCAGTCATTTGCAACAGCTGCAGCTGAATTTCATCTTGATTATCCTTCTAGGCAAGGACTGATGAGCATTTAATTTTCCAGGAGAGGGCTTTCCTACAGACACCCATCCCGCACAGGCTGTCACTATGTTCACACTAATTTGATGGATTTGTTAATAGCTTTTGTTTCCATTTGCTTTTTAGACTGTTTAAGCCGTCTTGGACAAACTCCTCTCCTTTTATCAGCTGTGGGGAAGGATGAGCATTTAGAGTCTGTCCTGCGCTACTGCCACCACATGGTATGTTGCACAGCAGTGGCACCTCAGAAACATGGAAGTGATGGCAATACATAGAGGGAAAAGTCTTCTCAACCCTGGCAGACATCAGAGCCACCTTTCATCAGGCTTAGAGTAGGAATAATTCAATGTTTCTTTAGTTACAGACAACTAGAAAACAAGGAGCCAACCCCCAAACACAGGCTATATGTACGTACCCTTTGGAGTCTGAACTATGAGGTGTAAATTCAGCTCCAGCAAGAACTTGAAGGAGATAAAGAGGTAAATCAGGAAGAACCATGAAAAATTCTAGTAAGGGCTAAGCACAGCAAGAAATATGTAAACCTTGACTCTGAGGATACGCAAAGCAATGCCAAACTCAGCCTGGCTTGGGTAAAGCCCAAGACAGAGAAAACCTGAAACTGGGATTGCAGGCTGGACACCCCCCAAGCTCAGAGGAGCAGGGTCCTCTACAGGAGCTTGAACCCCCCCTTACCTGTGCCACAGGGGAATATCTGACTTCAGCAGCAGCTTGTCCACCCAGGTCAGGGAGCCAGGAGCAGCAGGAGCTCCCCAGGACAGCAAGGCAGAATATCACCACCCTGGCAGGGAGCAAAAAAAGCCAGGAGGGCAGCCCTAAACTAGGGCATAAGGCAACTACGTGGACAGGAGGCAGGACTGAAGGCAAGGGAGGGTGGATACAGCCCCCAGGTGAGGCTGGTCAGGATCACTGAGGCTTGTGAGTGCCCTCATGACCCTGGTATTCAGAGCCCACAGGGCCTTAATTCTGGCTACCTGAGCAACTTCGCAAGTTAAGCAATGAGAGCTTGAACTCCATTTTGGTTTATAAAGGCTTCATAGCGGCCGACCTCTAATCCCTCCTCTACACAGCACAGTTCGTGCCATCAAAGTGATCAGTTTCCTAGAGAAGGATGGACTTGCTGGCCAGCCACCAAGCAATCCTTACTTGTAGCAAAACACATTCCTACCAGTGTTGGAGAGGACTCTTTCCCTGAAACCTCCACCTTCCCTGTCAGCTCCTGGGGTAGATGCATTTCTCTGTCCACATGCTCCTTCCAAGACGCCCTGAGTTCTAATAATTCACAAGACCTGCAGAGGAAGGACACGTCACAGCTGTGTCTGCCCCACTGCTGCAAAAATGGCTCCAAGGCTGCTTTTAGAATCTGTCTGGGCAGTTCATGAGGTGGCCAACATAACTTCTAGCTGCAGTGTGCCACCAACACATGCCAGCACGTCAGCAAGCCATCAAGCTATGGGAGTGGGTGACTGGAGCAGACAGGGCTGCAGACAGGGCTGCAGACCACTCTTCTATTATGACAGAGACACAACCTGTGGAACTGAATGGCAGAGACCTGTCACTCTCATTTACTAAAGGATTGCTTTAACCTGTGTTGCACTGAAAATATTTTAAAAATATTAAAAAATAGCCAAGTGTCAGCACTGTCTAGACCGAGATACCCCTGAAATGCTGCTTATCCCAAGGGAGAAGGGAGTTTGGAGGGATAACAGCGAGCTGGGCTAGACACCAGGTAGGCACAGAGAAAGATTGAGCCAAAGTGTGGCAGGGACGAGAAATATGCTCTGTGTGCAACTGTCCTCCCTTTTTCAGGACATGAGTGCTGTCCTTCAGCTGGAGGGGAAGAGCACAGCCACTTACTGTGCTGTGATCACCAGTGCTGGGGAGCTCAGCATTGGCTTGGGAGATATGGACATCCA
Source organism: Empidonax traillii (assembly GCF_003031625.1). Taxonomy (NCBI): domain Eukaryota; kingdom Metazoa; phylum Chordata; class Aves; order Passeriformes; family Tyrannidae; genus Empidonax; species Empidonax traillii. The sequence continues at coordinate 1,941,657 of NW_020955277.1, forward strand.
CCAGCAGATCACAGAGCAATACGTACGCACACCACCTGATTTGTAAGCTTTTCTTACGAGAACGAGTGTGGACCTGTGACAAAAGACCACTGGTAAAGCCTGTACCACGGGGGAGCGGGTGAGCAGAGGGACATGGGAGATGCTAAAGTTAACCCAGACATTGGCCACTGAGATAGCAGCATGAGAAGCCACCAGAGCCCTCTGTTGCTGCTGACCCAGGTGAAGTTTCTGTTTCTGGTCCATAAGTATCACCACTACTACGATCCATGACACATAGGCTGGAATCCTCTTCATTAACTTGTCCAAGCTAACCTAAAATTTTTGGCACTTTAAAGCCAGAAATTAATCCAGTCCACCTGCAGAAATTATATTTCTCCTTATAGAGAAAATTAAAAGAAAAAAAAAGGTCAGAAGACTGGTTAAAGCAAGTTTTCCCATTCCATCCCCTCCCCACCATTCCTGTTGTTTCTACATGCTGAGTTGTATCAACAGAAACTGTTGCTCAGCACATCCAAACATTCAAAAACATCAGGGCTAATGGAAGCAGTGATTAAGGACTGATTCAGTGAAAGCCCCCTCACTGCACCCTCTTTCCCTACTTATTCTTTTATTGACAGAACAAAAGCCTGTGCTTCATGACTGACAGAAACATGGAAGTTAAGTGCAATTTACTTACCAGTGGCGTCTCCCTGAGGTGGAGCCTTCCTAGGCAAAATCATGGTCATCATTACCACTTACATCCCCACCCTGCCTCCCCCAAGCCTTGGCACAGAAAACTGTTATATGACAGATTAATTCTGCTGAGCTTTATGAAACAGCTGTGGCCAGTGGAAATTCTGAACCAGTCGTCTTCTGCAAAGTGTGTTCTGGCAGCCCTTCTTTCCACCGGGACTGGCAAAGACACAGGAGGGATGCTGCACGAGTGCCCGTAGTGCTGGCCTGGCATCCAGATAGTGCTCGTGCAGCCCCAGAGAGCCAAAGGAGAGAACAGCAGCTCCCCACTCTACTGCTCCATTGTTCTCCATCCCTGTGGAATTCAGAAGGGCCAAGGAGTAAAACACTGATGAATAACCTGCCTTAGGAGCCACTGTGCACAGAGGACATTTAAATGTCATGCAGAGTGAGCAAAGGTGTAGTGAAGCCAGGCATGGCACAGGGAATCCTGCAGTGGCATTAAACAGCAGCATTCTCTTTCCCTGTCGTGGTCTAGTGAGTACCAGCAACTATCTTTCTTTGCCAGAGAGGCCCTGCCAGTTGAGTCCAGCTCTTCATGGCAAGGAGCAGGGGAAGGAGAAGGGGAGGAGATGAGAATGAAAAAATCTTTTTCCCTTGGTGAATCGGTCTTGTAGGTTCATACGTGCAACTAGGGGCTGCAATACAAGTGAAAATCCTACATCAAGTCTAACTAGCAATCCTTTTGTTCCTCTACAATGACTCAAGCTGTCCCTCCTCCATGTCCTGGATTTTCACTAGGTGTCCCAGTTCAAGGAGAACCTGTGTCAGGCCCCGCTAGTTTGCATTGATGGAAATGTGCCTCTTTCCACTATTCAGTACGTCTGCCAACTAGCTAAAGAGCATCAGCTAGCAGGTAAGGAAAACTTGCCCAGCCCTGGCCCTGTAGCTCCTCACAGTCTGTGTGCCAAGACATTCTGTGCACCCTGAGCCCCAGCCTCTGCTGCTTGCTGGAGATACCCACTTACTGTCTGACATGCCTCTTCTGTACTCTGCTTCTCTGTTTCCAATGGACAAAACATTTCTGATTTCTCTTGAGTTTTCCTGCAGCTAAGTCACATTTCCTGAAGTGTAGTTGGTATAGCCCTTGGGCACTACCAGAAAGCCAGGGAAAGCTGCTCTCCTTGTCTTTAATCTCAAGGCAAGTGCCAATTTTAGAACTTCTGCCAATTTGAGCAGCAATATAGTTTGCTTCTCAGAATAAGTCCTAAGGCATCTTTTGAGAGGATTTATTTCCCACTTCCCAAAAAATAAATACCCCCTCCACCAGCATGCTGGGGACCCTTCACAAGGCTTCCAAAACCTTTGGAGTTACACCTTCATTTTTAAAAGTAAATCCTAAAAGAGGACACAATGATCTTAAAATCTGGCAGAGGCCCCAAAAGTAGCTAAGACAAGTAACAAAACTGAAGTCTGATTGTATCACTCCAGAGCCAGAAGCAGCTGTCTCATTGCTGAGCACGGAAAGGTAGACCTTGGGAGACCTTGTTACAAGCATGGGGCAAATAGTATTTAAGTTTCTAATAGATTACTTGTGTAACTCCAGTTGTGCAGATCACGCTAAGCCTTCTGCGCTGCATCCTGCTCTGATGTAGAGATGAGACATTAATTAATTAATTAACTAACCAATGGCATTGTTGTTTTGAAGTGTGCTATGAGCCAACAGACGTGAACAAGGCCTCTAAACCGTTCCTCTCAGACAGCTGGAAAGCACTCACATACATTTCCCCCAACCTGCAAGAGCTAACAGCAATAAATCGGACCCTTGGGAACCCTGTGCCAGCAGGTATGTAATACTCAAAAGGATCAGCAACACTTCTTTTAGATAACCTACATCCTGGAGAAGAGCATTTTCTGCTCCAGCCCCTATTTTAAGCAAACTGGGTTATAACAGTGGAAATTTTTAAGTGCTCTTGGTGTCTTGCACCTCACAGCCATATCTGCATGGATTGTATGGACTGTTGATCTGTCAGAGAGCACAGTAGGCCTGGGATGGCTCCTTGTCCAAAACCAGAGATCACATTTGCCTCACTTCATCAGCTAAACAGGAGCAATGTGTGGTTTGTAAATGCGTCTGAAGCACAGTGCTCTGAGGCTTCTGTCCCAACAGTACCACCCTGTGCAGAAATGAAACATCCCACCAAATGCAGGTAGAAATCCAGCAGCAGTAAAACAAGGAAGCCATTTTTAATTTTTTTTGATCTCTGCAAACACATGTTTAGTCCCTTTGGGGGTTGGGTTCCCCAGCATAGAAGCCTAACAATGAGGAATTCCATGTTTCCCATAATTTGAAGAAAAAAAAATTTTATCAACCACATTTCTGAAGTGCTCATAAATATTAGTGGAGTTGCTCATAAATAGGCTGCCAGCCCACAGAAAGGCCAGATGAGGACCTTTACAGTTGTAACTCGGTTTTCCTTCCCCACTCTCTGAAGAGTCACCATCCAGGTTGGAGGATGTTGTCCAGACTGCGGCAGCCTTGGCCTGCCCTTTACTGGCCCACTTGCAGTGTGTGGTGGTGACCCTTGGCACTCATGGCATCCTCCTGTGTGGCAAGAGCCTGGGAGGGAGCATCTTGCTTTGTCCAGGAGCTCATGAACAGGTAAGGGCGCAACAAACTAACTGAGCTCTCGGTTGCTTCTTTCTTGGATTATATGGCACTGTTGCTATTTCTGGTGGCATGGCAGCAGTCCCAGGAAACATGGCATCAGTGCTGGAAAATGTATGTGTTTGGGGGGTGAAATGCACAGCTCTGAAAGAAAATCAAGTTGTCTGTCCTATACTGCTGGCTCCTAGCAGCAGTGTTTATAGTCAGTTAGTTTTAAATGTGCTTACATGAATATTCATGGCTGTGAGCTTCGTTTTCAGGAAGTTTCATTTAAATGATCTCTTTCAAAGTGTGAAAAAAGATTATTGCCTTTTTTT
>NW_020955277.1:1945565-1954428 GCF_003031625.1 Empidonax traillii
ACAGCTCTGAAAGAAAATCAAGTTGTCTGTCCTATACTGCTGGCTCCTAGCAGCAGTGTTTATAGTCAGTTAGTTTTAAATGTGCTTACATGAATATTCATGGCTGTGAGCTTCGTTTTCAGGAAGTTTCATTTAAATGATCTCTTTCAAAGTGTGAAAAAAGATTATTGCCTTTTTTTTTTTTTTTTTTAGTCTTTTCTTTTTTTGTCAACCATGCAGGTCTGGCATCACCCACATCAGGCCTTATCAGCGTTGGCAATTCCCACTAATTTTCCCTCTCTACTCCCACAGACTGCTGCTGCCAGCCTCTGTGCCGCCCACTACCCCACCATCCCCATCAGCAGAGAGGAGATAGCCAATGTCTCAGGAGCTGGCGACAGGTATGTTGCTCACTGCTTTGTACTCTCCAACTAAGTGTGAAAGGGCCATAATCGGATTTCTTTGAAATTCTACTGCAAAGGCGAGAACGACTTTCTGCTGCTGGAGGAAGAGACACCAAGGACATGAGAACAGGGCTGGTTACCGTGATTCTTTGCAAAGCGCGATAAAAATGTCCCCTGAAGCATCTTGGAAGGCTTGCCATTATTAGTTTTGCTTTTCTTTAAGATCTAAGCCTTTCCTGGCAATCTAAGAGTTCTGAATTAGTCTGGGCTGAGCTGCTAAGAGCAAAGCAAAGTAAACCACCTTACATCAAAGCTGTCTTACTAACTAACTGCTTTACTTCCACACTTCTCCAATGGAAGTGGAACTGCCACTCAGTAGCAAAAATGGCCCTATAAAAGCATTTCATCAGGTTCTGCATTTGCCTCTGGCAATTTTGAAGCTCTTGCTTCAAAAGAGTCTGCTGTGTAATTCTCCTGACTGTTCACGCCGTACATAGGAGTGGGAAATGACAGCTATTATTGCTAGCCCTGCTGATCAGTTCTCAGTTTGTCAGAGTAATATTTTATTATGCTCCTTTTTTACTTGACAAACTATATGTAGCAGTCAGGTGGGGTTTTTTTCTTGCTTCCTATGCTGAAAGAATTGATTCTGTCCTTTCATTGCCTTGGGCTAGACCAAAAGTCTGTACATAACAGAGATTTCCTTTTCTTTTCCTCCGCTTACCTACCAGTAACTCAACATAGCAACACTTCTTTTTTTCTGTTATCAGTGGGCAGAATGAAAAGGGTTTTTGGTGTGTTTTTTGGGGGAGTTTTTTTGTTTGTCTTTAAACATATAGAGTCCTCAATATTTGACTTAGGATCAATCAATAATTTGCTGCCAAGCTACTTAGCCCACTTAGCACCAGGACATGCTCCTTGTGTTCCAGATCACCTCTGAGATGAGCTGACTGCAACTGCAAGCTGGTCTTCTCTAGGGTTGTTTGGAGCAATAGGTGTAACAGCAGGAAGAGGGGTTGGAGGAACCTCACGGAGTCAGCCTGCCTAAGGAAAGATCAGCTTTGCTCATGACCCCAACAGATGTCCCCAGTGTCTGCCAGCCCCTCCAGGGAGCCTCCTCTCTGCACCATCTGCTCAGAACACAAGTACCCCTTACTGCACAGAAATCTTTTCTAGAGTTTAATGTAAATTAAATATCTTCTTTAGGGATTCTTTTCCCTTTTTAAAAAGTTAAATTAAGGGAAGACCAAAGGTGAGATAAAGCATGCCACTGCCAAACACCTCCACTGGGTTATACTGGAGAACCTGGTAGTTTATTTTTCTTTCCAAAGCTATCTGAGAGCTAAGGGCTCATTACTGCTCCCATTCCTGAGGTAATGTTCATCTGGAAATCCCTCTCCCCAGAGTCCCAAGATCCATGTGGGGCAATTTTCATAGTCCTCTTGTTTGTCCAGGATTTTCTTTCCTATTAACCTCAGCTGCTCCACTGAGCTGCAGAAATTCCTGTTCTACAGAGTAAGAGTGCCAAAACAGGCTGCAAATGCCAGGACACTGCCTTGACATGCCATCTCCACAGCATATGAATTGGTAACATTGCTCAAGCCCAGCCTGTTGGCAATTTTAAAGGACTTTCATAGAATCACAGAAGGGTTTGGGTTGGAAGGGACCCTTGTAGGTCATCTAGTTTTAACCCCCCTGCAGTGAGCAAGGACATCTTCAACTAGATCAGGTTGCTCAGAGCCCCATCCAACCTGGCTTTGAACATCTCCAGGGATGGGGCATCCACCACCTATCTGGGCAACCTGTTCCTGTTTCACCATTCTCATTGTAAAGAATTTCTTCCTAAAATCCAATTTAAACAATAACACTTTCACAGCTTGGCCCCTGTGAACCCTCACACTTCTGAAGCACTGGTTAGGGGGGAGTGCACATCCAGAATCAGTGATCCAGGGCACTTCTTGCCTTGCTTTGACCCTGTGGCTCTCCCACAAGTCCAGAGATGCTGTCCAAGGAGCTGAGCGTGTGTGCAGGCAGAAGTGGTGGCTGTTTGCTCCTTGCATGGGGCTGCCGTGACAACATAACACTGCCTGCCAGCACACGGCATTGCTAGGGGATGCTCCCCCAAATATTTACTCTCAACCTCTGGAGCTGTTGAGAGATTGAACACTTTATGGAAGTCATAATCTTCTGTACCTTTGTTATGGATAAAAAGATGTTAAGGTAATTAGCCCGAGTGCAAAAAAGGGGCTCTTTTCCCCTTTCCCATAGATGTGCTTATTAATCCTCCTTGCCATTGCATTTTCCTTTCCTTGCTTCTTTCTCTCAAATGGCATTGTCTTCTCCCTTCTCTTTCACATCTCCTTTGTCTTTTCCTAGCTGCAGAACATCATTACAGTAGTTAACTGTGAATAAAGATTAGTTGTTCCCAGTCTATCACAAACACTGCCCATACCTGCCTCAGTGGAGCCTTCCCCGGCAAGCCAAAGTCATTCCCTTCTCCTAGTGGCCACCTCAGTGCCTTGAGGGGATTGAGGGTGATCGCTGCTGTTCCAAGCACTCACATATTTTTTACTGGGAAATCTCAAATGGAAAACCACAGCAAATGTGTTCAAAAATCTGAATTTCCAATCTCATTTCAGCTTTGGATTTCTTTTTCCAGCTGTGCCTGTTGTCCCTCTCACATAGGTATGGAAACTTTCCCTCTCACCCTATCCAACCCCTATAGAGAAAGGAGGGGACATAACGAGGCACCAACAAAGAGCAAAGAAGTGACAAAATAATTAGAGAGCAAGGGAAAAGTATATTCTTCCTATCTTGGACTCCTTTCTTCTCTTCTACCTCACCTGGAAAACTGAGGAGAATAGAAAATGTGATGGAAGAGAAAGTACCTCAGCTTCTGAGATGAGAAGCACATAAACTGCAAATAAATGACAAAATCCATATTTTGAATTCTAAATTTAAAAATAAATATAAAAAAGCAAGACCTATTCATTGTAACCTTAGCCCTCCTGTGTGACATATTCAGCTTCTGTAAGTGTTAGTTTGGGTCCAAATGAAAGCCCCTACAAAGGAACAGCCACATTCCTGAGTTCAAAACTGTTCCCCTCCTGTTCAAAACCACCTCTCTTTCTCTCCACAGCTTAATGGCAGGAATCCTTGCAGGGATGCTTGATAAACATGACACAGAAACCTGTGTCCAGATGGGTCTGCTTGCTGCAAGCTTGTCTCTCCGTTCCTATGAGCCCATATCCCCAGAAATCAGCACTTCCAGTGTCAGCCAGGAGCAAGTTAAGAGCAGGAGTTGGCCAGAGGCGAAGGTATGGAAGATGGACTAGAACACAGTGGCTTTCTTATCTATCACCTCCTTGAAGTCCCAGCATTCCTATTTCCAGGAACTGGACTGTTTCGAGCGTTGAGCTCAAAAGCTTGGTGCTGACCAGAGGACTTAGACTTTCAGTACTTTTTGGGAGGTGAATTGTTTTGTAGAGTGCATTCGGTGAAAACTGATATTACACTGTTCACATTTATGTTTGTCTGCTGTTGTTAATGGTCCTCTTTTTATAATTTAAAAAAAAAATTTATTTGGTGGGTTACATCACAGGATGTAACTGCGGGCACTAACAGATTGGTGACCACTGAAACTCATTAAAACTAATTTCTAGTAGAGTTGGGTCTTGGTGCTGGCTGGTTCTTGAACAGACAGTAAGTCTGGAGTACAGACTCACCCTGTGTTTCATATAGAAACCACCCATAGTGAGAACCCTTGCTTGAGGAGCAGATCCCAGGTGTCTGACACAGCACAAAAGCCAACCAAAGGTTGGTCAGGGCAACTCTAACACCTCTCTCCTGGGTAGACTCTACTATTCAAGAATGCAATGGACAGAGGCATTAACTGGGTGCCCTTCCTCTACCCAAGACCACTTTCACCAAGCCCATACCAACTGCTTACCTCTGAGCCTGCTGCCTTTCCTTCAGACACACAAACAAGACACACAACTAAGACCTTGCTTGCAACTGTGGTTTATCTAAAAGATTCTGTGCTCTGAAATGGGAGATGCCATACAGCCACTCATTTACCTGGCATTGGACAGGGTGGCCCTGGTAAGAGGATGCTGGGGTATTTGGGAACAGAAGGGAGGGGGACTGGGGCCCACGTGAGCAGCTGTGTTTGCTCGTAAGCAGGGAGGTGGGACACAGCAGGGGCGGGGGAAAAGGGCTGTGCCCCCAAGGTATGTCCCTGCTCTATAAAAATGACTTCAGCTGGATCCAGAGTCAGGGGGGAAAACAGCTTCCACCTCTGCTCCAGCCTCCAACAGCCTTGTCCAGGCAGGAGGACACCGAGCAAAGGCAGGCCCTGAGGATGAAGGTCCAGGCACAGACATTCACTGCGCTTCTCCTGGTGCTGCTCTGCTCATCCCCAGCACCATCTGGGGCACTGGGAAGCCAGGCCAGCAATCCCAAGAGGCAGCCAGGAGCTGGGGGCTCTGGAGAAGACGCTTGGCCACCTGGAGATGAAGGGGACAAGCTGCCTGGGCAGGGCTCAGAGGGGAGCCGTCCCCCAGCTAGTGCATGGAAAGTGATGGGAGAAGCACATCCCAGCTCTGGGTCCCCTGGCAAGATCATGGCCAAACCCCTGCTGGGCAGTGGAAATCAGATCCCTGCCAGCAAGCCCTGGAGGCTACCACTGCAGCCCTCCAGCAGCAGGATCCCGAGGCTGAGCTTCCACCTGAAGGACTACGGGAAGTTCAACAGTGACACGGTAAGCACAGCCTGTCCTTGGCCAGCGAGTAAGAGGGTCTGTGTGAGGGATTTGCAGGGTGGCTGGGGATGAGTGGAGGTACCAGTCAGGATCAGGCAGGACTGAGGGCAGCAGGAGCAGATACCAAGCATCAGGTACAAAGGTGCTTTCAGGCTGTTTCTCATAAGCTGCATGTAAAGGTGCCAGTAACAACATGGCCTCACAGCACAGTGTGGCTTGTGGTGCTGACGTGGGAGGAGGGCAGGGACAACCCTTAAGCCCCAGCTGGTACCTGACGAGGCAGATGTATTATTTTACCACTTTAAACGAAACCAAAGACTCATCCCATTCTATCAAACAATCTTCTGGAACTTTGCATTTCTTTCTAATGGGAGCTTCTCTGTCCTGCCCTTCTGGGGGAAATGAAGAGGCTCTTTTGAGCTCTTCCCACTCCCAGGCATCGCACTGCTGTCAGCTTCAGCGTGACGGAGCTTATAGACTCTTGCAATCGTGGTCCCAGGACTGAGCATTTCACATCACCCCAAACAACTGACTAACCAGCTGTGGGACATGTGCACCCCAAAAGGAAACCTTCTGAATTTGCAAGAGGCTCCTTGTCAGGCAGCCCAAGCCTGCACAAAAAGTGCCTCTTTGAGCCTGTGAACAGCACAGGCTCCCTGGGACCAGGGCTCTTGGCAGCGTGAGCACAGTGATGACACAGCTGGGACTGGGAGGGGGTCCTTGTCTAGGGGCTGGGCACGGCTCAACACTGGCACTGCAGCCACTACTTTCCCTCTCTCTGCAGCACTCCTGCCACAGCATCCAGTCCCGGCCCTGCCAGAAGCCCTCTGACTGTGGTGGCTGCCTGGGGCTCTACACCTGTAAGCTGCCTGCTGGCACCTGCAACCTGAAAGCCGTCTCCAGGCAGAGAGGTGAGTTGTAACCTCCTCAGCAACTGGCACCAGGGATACCAACACACAGCCAAGCGCAAGCACAGCCCTTTGCCTGCACCTCTCCAAGCCCAAATCTGACTGCCCTGTGCCGGGCTGGATCTGGTCTCTTGGCTGCACAGGACTCACTGTCTGTCCTACTGGGACTGGCCACAACATACTGCATGGTAGATGGGACAATTCCATAAATTTCTGTAAGGGCTGGGATTTGACGGGCACCCTGAGATCTTGCAGGTTGGCAACAGCCCATGCTGGAAAACCAAGGAGGGGTACAGGGCTCAGCCTTTAGCTTGAGAGTCAGCAAGTGCAGTCCTGTGCAGAGCTGGGCCCTGCAGAGCTGCTCATGTTGGTGTGTGAGAGCTGCTTAATTAGCCAGGAACTGTCAGGGAGTAGAGATTGCAGCTTTTAATGTTTAACCAGTGTCCTGGTCCGTATCCTTCTGTAAATCCATGCCCCGAGATTGGCCTCTTGCCTCAGCATGTTTGTCTGCACCCACATACACAAGGTGATGGAACAGAAACTCATCCAAGGATACTAAACACAGAGACACCATCTCTGCTGCAGGAAACCCCTGGTTGTGGGATGTATAGCAGGCAAGTTTAAGGTTTTGGGTACTGTGTGTGTGTGTATATATAGTATATACGGAATACCCAGAATATGTGTGTCTGTTTACAGTCTTCTCTGGCCACCTGCTGGTGGCAGCCTCCACAGGAGGGCACGTGGGCCCATGGTCAGACCCAGCACAGATGGTGTTATGGCTTTTCTTTACAGGTGGGTTCCTCCAAAGCATCCAAAGCCCTTAAAGACATAATGATCTTGGAGCAACACAGCTTGAAATAAAGCTGAAGAGGCTGTCCTGCAGCTGGGGATCAATACTTTCTGTTTGAGTTTCAGTTTAAATCCTTAATGACATAGTTGTAAATGTTTCTTTCACTGCACTTCTCATGCTGCTGCTTTGTACCTCCCCGCCTCCTGCCTGGATTTTGTACACTATGTAGACTTGATTCCTACTTTCCTGAGAGTTGCCAATAAAAGCACTGAGTGGTCACAGAGCGCTGTGCTGGCAGAGCCCCCCTTGGAGCCCCCAAATGAGGCAAAAGGGGCTTTTTCACAACCCTTTTTAATTTAAGCTATTAGGATATTGCAGGAAAAGCTGCCAGGATGTCAGCATGCTCATACAAAAGTTCAAGCTGAGCCAAGCATGGGGCATCCCTCCCATTTCCTCACCACAGCTCCTGCCAAGGAAGGCCAAGTCCCATGTTGTTGAAAACGTCACTTGAGAAGGGGAATGTGGAGTCCCCAGGAACAGGCTTGGCAGCGCAGGACTGTGTAGGAGACCTGTTTCTGAAGGCTGGAGCTGAGCCACACATCAGCTTTATTTAGCATCCCACCGAGCTTTGCAGGCCTCCTGGCCACCTTCGCATGTGTGGTAGCATCCCAGCTTTGCAAAACCTCATTGTGCTACTATTAAAAACATCTTTCAGAAAGAGAACCAAAGCACAGCATTTGATTCACTTTGAATCCCATTGCAGTTCCCTTTGGTGGGTCACCACTGCCTCCTGTGACAAACTAGGATTGAAGTAGTGCCAACTTCGCTCAGCACACCTGAGGGGTAGCCCCACACTCTCTACCTGGTCACCCCTGCAGGAACCTAACTTTGGGGAGGGGTGGGAGGTAAATGCTGCTGGCTTCTCTGAGCCCCTCTATTGCTGCTTCATCTGTCCCTGCACAAAGTTTTGGGGGGTACAGACCTGCAGGTGCTGCCGACCTGCCTCCTGCCCAGTGGGGCACTACAGCTGTTTGGCATTTACAGTGCTCACCACAGGACCACAGAGAGCCTGAGGTGGGAAGGGACCTCTGGGGGTCACCTGGGCCACCTGCCTGCTGAAGCAGGGCCACCCAGAGCCATTTGCCCAGCCAGTCTGGTCCCCAGAGAGTGGCACATGTCACAGCCAGAACAAGCCTCATTGAGCTGGGAGCCAGGGAAGTACCGTCTCTCATCTCTCCCAGAGCTCACCCCTTCACCCACCCAGCTGCCCACACCTGCCACCACCCATCACAACACACTTCTTCTGTCCTTGAACACCACACAGGAAGAGGAGGCTGCTGTAGGAAACTCTGGAAATGCAGGCTTCAAAAGATTCACAGAGCAGCACTGGACCCACTGCTCTGGTACGGTACAGAACAGGGGTGAGCTCCTCTGAACCCTGCTGCTGGTCAACAAGGTCCTCTCACCTGGAAAAACCTACTGACCACAGGGGCACATGGACTACTTTCAAAACCTCTTGGAGCCCTGGGAAGCCCAGTGTAGCACAGCTGCTCACAGCAAAGGTATCTGCATGCAGCTTTCACCCTGCAACCCCCAGGCAGCTGGGAAAGAGATTGTCCTCTAAGAGCAGAGGAGACTCAAGGACGCTCCAGATACTCGACTCTGCTCTCACAAGCAATGGAAATGTAACAGCTTTCATATCAGCTGGGAAAAAGACCTCACCCCACCCCACATCTCCTCCCCACCAAAAACAACAGAGGAGAGGCATGCAGGAGACCCTACCTCCTTCCAAACCAGAAGCACAGAAGGCAGCAGCAGGCATTCTGCCCTTGCGTGCTTCCTACTGTGCTCCCCAGCAGCAACACCCAAAATGGGAAAAGAGAGTCCATCTGACCTTTGGGAAGTGGGTCTCCAGGGCAAGATCCTGCAGGTGAGCTCCACCTTGGGCTCTTCCTGCAAGGTGCCAGGAGAGAGAATGAGACCACCCAACCTCTGAGGCTCACAGAGAAGCTGAAGGCTTGGC
>NW_020955277.1:1955608-1993369 GCF_003031625.1 Empidonax traillii
TGTGCTCCCCAGCAGCAACACCCAAAATGGGAAAAGAGAGTCCATCTGACCTTTGGGAAGTGGGTCTCCAGGGCAAGATCCTGCAGGTGAGCTCCACCTTGGGCTCTTCCTGCAAGGTGCCAGGAGAGAGAATGAGACCACCCAACCTCTGAGGCTCACAGAGAAGCTGAAGGCTTGGCCAAGTTGAGAGCTCAGCTGCTAAACGTCCTCTCTGGCTCACGGTCAGTTCCAAGTGGGCTGATGGGAATACACAGCTTACCCCTTTACCCCCAAACACGATGGACCCGCTTGTCTTTTACACCACTCGCTTTTAATTACACTGCATAAGGAAAGACCTCTCCTTGTACCAAGACTCCCTGATACAGCCACCCAGGGAGCTGGCAGGCCCATCAAGTCCTCAGTAGGTTTAGTGGTTCCCCCTCACCCTTCTCCCTTGCTTGGAAGCTCCTCCTGGTCAGTCCACATCATCCCTGCAGCCCTCAGTGTCCTTGCTTTGCAGAGACCTACTTCCATACATCTCTGTTCTTCCCCTCCATGCCTGAGCTCTGCCTGCTCAGTCCCGTGAAAGTCCCACTTCGGCCTCCTGCAGCACCAGGCAGAGAAGAGGCAGGGCAAGAGTCATTGGTTAATAATTGTTCTAACCTCAATATAAATAGAAAAATACAACAAAACCCAAAGAATTGACTAGCTAAAAGATCCAATCTGCTGGGACGCCTGCAACGTGCTAGTGCAGAGTTCAGAGAGAGTGCTTGGTCCAGTGCATGGTACTGCAGATATCCAGAAGCCTGTCCCGGCAGCCCCACAGCCATCCAGCCTTCCTGCAGCGCCACATGTCCGTGTGAGTGTGGCTGGCCATGGTCAGCTTGCCCAAGGCTGTTGGCTCCTGGGAGCAGGCTGAACGGGAATGGTTGGTAAGTCTGATTTATTGCTGTTAAATGGTAAAGCTGTTCTCTTCTGTGGAACGAGGATGTGCTTCGCTCCTACTTTTTGTGGAGGAATTTCATTTTGCTGCCTGAAGAGAGAGAAAGGAAAATGGGCTCCCCACAGTGACAGGCAAAACAAGTGTCATTCATCACCACCTCCACCCTACACAGAGAACTGGCCCTGCTGCCAGCCCTGTGTCCTTGCCCACAGCCAGCTGCTCTGCAAAGTTGGAAGCAGGTGCCTGCAGAACTCTGCCCATCCCCTGGGAGCAGTGCTACAGACTTGGACCCTGCAAACCCCCAGGCACACCCTCCAGAGCCCCTTTGCCCAGCAGTCCTGAAAGGTGAACACATGGCTAAGCTCACCCGGCCAGAGCCTACATGGAGGCAGGGCACTCCAGCCCCTCAGGCACTGCTGCTCCTAAGTGGCCAAGAATGGCCAGGGATGCCACCTGAACACATGATCAAACTCTCTTAGACACAGTGTCCAGTGAATTAGCAAGGACTTCTGAGCTCTAGTGTCTGGAGCTCTTGTCTAGCTACCTTTACAATGAAAAATAGATTCAATCTCAGAATACTCCCGGCGATTCCCGCTGCTGATCCCTAAGGGCAAACCCGAAAGCAATGAAGACTGTCACTTCCCTCACCAGGACATGCATCTCTCACCCCCAAGTCCCAAGTCACTGGTTGCTCCATTGCCTCCTCAGACCCAGCTGTTTCCTTTAGAAGACACTGATCACTCATGGCTCAGAGCAGGATGACACACACAGTCACCCTCAGGCAGCTTCTCTACCGCCCACTCTGAAGGCAACAAGAAGCCCAACCCTCCTGAGAAGCCAAGGGTTTTGCTTGTTCCTTACCTAGGCCTTTCAGGAACCTATTGACTCCACTCTGCTCCCCACTGGGAAGTGTTTCCAGGTACTCCTGAGCCCGTACCTCAAACAGACCTGCAGATAGAAAGAAGTCAACAACTTCTAATTTTGCGTCCCTAAATCCAAGCAAGAATGGCCATCTGAAAATGTCTTTACCCATACACTATTGCACACAAGAGGGAACAACTCACCCCACCTCCTCCATCAGCTGAGCCCAGATCTGGCACAGAACCTTTGGTCTGTCCCCTCCCTCCTCACTGCAAAGCTGACTGAGCTTCTGTTCCTTGCTCAGGGAGAGACAAAAACTCTGTTCATTCTGCTATGAACACAGCTAAGTCCAGAGAGTGAGATCATCTGTGGAATTGTCATGCAGGATTTACCACACTGCAAAACCTCTTTTACTCAGCCACCTATTCAAGTGTCCCCTGCTTATTAGTGCTCGGGAAGAAGCTGTAAGCCAGCACTGAGCAGCAGCAGGGATAAGAAACTTCACCTGCCAGTAGGGTCCTTGGGATTGTGGAATAACAGCAGTGAAACAACAGAAGCTGTTCTGGGAAGGACATGAGCATTCATATCTTCTACTAGCCAAAAGAGCCATAACTAGCCCATTTTTCCTCTAGACACAAGAAGGGGACCTGAGGGACTACAAGAATAAACATCATTCCAGCAGTGTACCCCTTGTGTGATAATGCTGAGGGGAATTCAACGTGGAACAGAAGAGGCACACACATGGACAGTACTGCAGTGGTAAGGGTGACTTTAACCCCAATTTCAACAAGAAATACCCAGATCAGGCATGAAGTGCCCTCATTCTCCAGTAGCTGGTTCCCATGCACTGTGCACGTGTCTCACCACAATCCTGTGAGGCAACGCTCCCTGCTTTGGGAAGATAAGGAAATGGAGACAAGGAATCCCCAAGTGACTTGTGAGGGTCACGTACGGGTGTCAGAACAAACCATCAGCATGTGCTGGTGCTTTCCTACCACCTCCCTCCCAGTATTCCTGCAGGTACTGCACCCTCCAGCCACGATGCTGATGATGGAGCTGGTGGCCGATGGAGCATCTCCTGGCTCTCGCAGAGGCACAGCAGTTTCCACAGCAGCAGAGTCCAGTCCAACCCGCTCACCTCTGACCCCCTGCTTCCGCAGCTCCCGCTCCTGAATGAAGCCCCCAAACATCTGTGTCTCCATGAAGACCTCCAGGAAGCGTCTGAGGCTCTTGGAAGAGACGGATTTGCGGAAAGCCTCCCGCTGCAGGGTCCGCTCCTCTCGCTCCGTGGGGGTCAGGAAGAGGGAATAGTGGCCCACAATCTCCACAAAGAAACGGACAAAGGCCTCAGACACCACCTCATTCAAAGGGCTGGTCTCTAAGGAGAAAATAAAGAGGCAGTGGTGAGGACAGTGCTGTGAGGATTTGCTGGAAAAATCCCTGGGTAAAAATTCCCTGGCTTTTTTCAGACTCAGCCTGAGCAGGAAAAGCTGCTCATGAGAGACAGCATTCTGGGAAGTGCTTGCCACAGAAGTAGATCAAATTGCTACTACTTTGAAAGTAACCAAGCTTTGTCTTGGTGCTCACTCCTCTTTGGTAGATGGGAGAGAGAATGAGAGGAGTAAAAGTGCGAAAATTCATGGGCCAAGATAAAGACAGTTTAACGGATAAAGCTAAAACTGTGCATGGAAGCAAAGCAAAATAATTAATTTATTCACCATTTCCCATGGGCAGGGAGGTGTTCAGCCATCCCCAGAAAACCAGGGCTCTGGCACACGTAACGGTGACTTGGGAAGACAAAACGCCCTATCTCTGAATGTCCCCCCCACACTTTCTCCTTCTCCCCCCAGTTTTATAGGCTAAGCAAGACTCCATGAGCGTCACTCCAGATGGAGTGATGCTTTGGAGTCAGCTGTCCTGGCTGTATCCCCTCACAACTTCTTGTGGACCCCCAGCCCACTCACTGGCAGAAAAGGGCTTGACTTAGTGCAAGCTCTGCTCAGCAACAGCTAAAACATCCCTAAGTTATCAACCCTGTTTCCAACACAAACCCAAAACACAACCCTGTACTAGCTACTATGGAGAAAACTAACTCTGTCCCAGCCAAAGCCAGCACATTCTTCAGGCTCCCCTGCAACCAGGAGGTGCCCATAATTGCCCCCCAGAGAGTTGTCTCAGCCCAGCTGCCTGTGAGCCACATGGCCACCTCCAAGTCTGCAGCTCTGCGGGTGGACTGTCCCCCAGAGGAGCCTGCGTCACTCACATGGCCAGCAGCAGAGAGAAGCCTATGGAACCCTCCCTGAAAGCAGTACAGGTGTTCCCTGGAACTGTAAGGGAAGGATTCCCTGGAACTGTAAGGGAAGGACAGACAGAAGGGGAAGCTGGGAAGGGATAAGTACTGTTGCTCTTAACACAGAGAACTGCCCCCTGTGCAATGAAATATTTAACATAGCTTAACCAAAATCCTGACCTACCTCTAATATTTGTGGTGTTAAATTTAACACACACCTAGTTCTCCTCTAAGAAGAAAAAGGGGCAGGAAAAGATGCGGTTTTAAGCTGTAAGGCATTGTGCTTTACCCTGCTTGCCATTGACAGGGCCCTCCTCCTTGTCGCTCGCCAGCTCATTCCTCTGCTCCAAAATGTGTTCTAGGGCGGCCTGCAGCTTGCGGGGCAGGATGGAATCCTCATCTTCCATCTGTAAGACAGAGCCACCTCCTCAGGGACTGGGGCATAAAACAGCTCCTACCCTGTCCCCAGCACAGCAGGGGGATACTAAAAATGAACCGTGAGGAGAGGGAGAAGGCATAATATGCTTGGCACGTTCCCAGCACCTCCCAGCGCAGCACTATCAAGAAGCACAAGAGGAAGGAGAAAGGGTGTTTTTTTTCCTAAATATTCCCCTATTCTGGAGGAATTTCAGGTGTCTGACCCGAGACGCCCGTCGCTGCACTCTCCACCTGTGAGCACTTGCCCCACCACAAAGAGGATATGTCTGAACAATGCTGGCGTGTGGCCAGGTGAGCAGAGCCCCCTGCTCGGCTCTGCTCAAGCACCAATCATCTTATGGAGGCATAACGAGTTCCCAGAGAGCCAAGGAACTGTCGGTGACTGTGCACAAACTCCTACCAGCCCTGCCTGAGAGAGCATGATTTAGCTTAAACCTCCAAAAGAGAGGTGCAGGTAAAGCATATCCCTGCAGCTAAGGCAGCTGGCAAGCGAGAACCACGACAAAAGAGTGGCCTTCACCCACAGGCTGCTCTCTGCAGCAGGAGGAGCACTCATCCCATCCTACCCACAGGAGCTGAGGCACAGCAGACACTGATTCTGCCAGCACTGCTCAACGATCTGCCAAGAAGCTCTGGGAAAAAATAGCTTCCTGGACAGGAGTGTATTTGCTCATTTGTACTCTTCCCCTTCCTCCTCCCCTTCCCGCTCCTCCTCTCCACAACAAAGGGAAATAAAAATCAGCAGGGTATCTCATCGCCAGAGCAACATATAGGCTCCCATGTACCAGCTTATGACCCATCCAGTGCAAGGGCCAGAGTGAGGAACCACAAGCTTCTTGGGCAGAAAGGATTTCAAGAAATCATCCAGGCTCCCCTCCCACGCAGGGCAGAGTATGTGATAGGAGATGGACTGACAGATACAGCTGGAAAAGCCCACGCTGCTCCCCAGCAGACAGAGCTGAGCCAAGGCTTTCCAGCTGTGCCCTCCACCTTACAGGAGACACTTAAAGAACTACAGTGCTCAAGTGCCACCATTTCCCCTCTTTAAAAAAAAACAACCAGAAACAGAGATAATTCACAATGATTCAGTCCTCAACAGCTGTAGTTTGGGATGCTGATACTACATTTATACACAGCAAACTCTCTAAAACTGCCAACCACAAATCCTGCCTTGGTGGGATTTTTAATCCTTGAGTGAGGAGAAAGCAATCTATCCAGAAGGGCAGGTCAGTAAACCCAGATGGAGGTAATGTATGATGAAAAAGGAGAGAGAAGGTGAAGGATACAAAATAGCTCTGCTCACCTGTCTCAGAAACCGGTTATTTACCAGGTCAACAACGAGGACCTAAGAACAAAAGAGGAAGAATAAAAGGGGGAAGTAATTACTTCTGTCATCAAGAGTTTATCTTAATCTGTAACTGCTCTGGAGGAAATGCTTTAGCCCTGCCCCTGCTCCTCCTACCTTCCACTACAGCTGGAGGAGGCACCCAGGGTGAGCCCTTGTTGTCGCTTTCTGAGGACATTGCTGCAAACTGCAGAGCAGCTTGGACAGCAGGAGGCTGTGATCCAAAGTCTGGCCCACCACTCTTTATCACCAAATCACAGTCAGAACTTTATCTTTTCTCCCCGTGTGCTGCACTGCTGTCTCCTGGTTGTGCAGGGAGGGAAACGCCTGCCTGACCACGTTCAGCCTTGCTGCATTCACTCTTGTGCACCACAAATCCAATTCTTAATTATTTATTGCTTGCATTAGGCACCTGTGTTAACCAGAGGAGCAGCTATCCTGGCCAGTCTACAGCAATCACAGTTCAAGCCTGGCAGACTTTGCACATAGCCCCAGCAGAAACCAACAGAAGCTTTAATAAAGCCATCTCCTCCTAACACCAGCAGCCCCACGGTGGGAGATCCCAGCCCCCTGCCTTCCCAAGCTGTGGACAAGGCAGAGCACAGACCTTTGCTTCCCCAGGGGACCATCCGCTTCCTCCCTCCCCATGCTCACAGCAGCCAGAGAACGAGAGCTCGGCTCCCTCCCACTGCCAAGGCAGGCTCTCCAGAGCAGCCTTGCTGGGAGAGAAGACAACTCAGCCCGCTGGGAGCAACCTAGAGTAAGGCCACAGTGTGGCTGCATGGCTCACCTCCTCCACTGGCAGCTCCTTCAGGCGGGGCAGGGAGCTGGAGAGCAGGCCAATGAGGAAGGGGGTGGGCGAGCACACGATGTCGATCATGGAAGGTGGCAGCACAGGGATGTAGGTGTGCTGCCAGGTGAAGGGGTACAGTAGGGCCACCGTGGCGTGGCAACACTTGGAGAGAGTGCTGGAAGGTGAAACACAATCAAGGACATTGGCTGGTCAGTCAGGGAATGTGTGGTGCTTCCTAGAAATCAGGGCTCTTTCAACTCTTCCCTGATTGGTCTCTCTAATTACTAGGGGCTTTCCCAGATTTCTGAGCCCATTTCTCAACTTCAAAAGCAATGACTTCCGAAAGATGATCTCAGCCTATGCACATGTGACAAGAGATGGGTCCCACTGAATCAGAGATCTGCTACTCCAGTGCCCTGATGGGAAATATCACACAGACAGACATGGCATCTTTCATGCCACTGTCTTTCCTTAGAGAAATGAGATTATTCTCCCACAGCATACCTCTGTGGCTGTTCCCATGGGAAAGCCACAGCTCTGAATGCACAGGGGCTACCTGCCAACAGACAGCACACAGCTGTGGGGGGCAGAAGGCAGATCCACCACCACCACAGCAACCATCTGCTGGGCTGTGCTGGCCCGCTTACCTGCTGGCCATACCCTTGGTCTGATCACTGCAGCTGGACAACCTGCTGGGAGCTCCTGACAAAGCACCTAAGCACCAAGGCCCCCAGGTGTTCCTGGAGGTCATTCCAGCCATGGTCCAACTCCTGCCCTTTGGCTTGCTACCTGTGCAGCACATTGGGCAACCCTTAGCAGGAGGAATGGCATGCCAAAGGATGCTCTTCTACGGGTCCCAATCATATGCTGGAGCATGGGGGAAGGAGGAAGGTAGTGGTCTCCAGCCAAGGCTACCCAGGTACCCTGCAGCCTGTAGAACCTGTCAAGGCTACCCAGAACCATGGGAGAGTGAAATCCCACGAGGGGAGCATACGGCCAGCCCACGGCTCATGGGACTGCAGCCTTCCTTCTTGCCTCTTCAAATGCCACCAGTGGTCTGGCTGTAAGTGCCTTTGCTGACAACAAGAGGGCCCGTCCAGAAACCCCATCAGCTCTCTGGCAGGAGACAGGCAGGGTCTCCAGTCAGACACAGTAGAGCTCACCACAGGGCACCAGTTACTCATCTGTTCTGGGTCTGTAAGTATTTTTATGCATCAAGAGAGGGGGAAGTCTTGCTGCTACAAACCCTGTCTGCAGTGTCACTTCTTTTTACTCACATCCAGGTCTTAAAAGGCTGGAGGAGGGGAGGAAGACTGGTGCAGCCAGGAGGAGTCACGTCGATGAGGAAGGATGCCAAGCTGGCTCCTGTTAGACTCCATGGAAGAATTTACATCCAGCAACCTGGATCTGGCAGTTTATTGCTGACTCGAGAAGGAAAGGGTTTGATGGGTGCGGACCTGAGCTTGCTCTGACAAATGAAGCCTGTTTTCCCTCCCCACCTCACTGCAGCTAAGTTTGGTGGATGTGCATCCCCGTGCTGTATTGCTAAGGCACACTGAGCAGAGTGGTGTGGCTGGGGGACACCTGGCTGGCTTTCATCAGGTAAGCTCAGTTTAGCAGAACACAATTGTAGTTGCTGGGACATCAGTGTGACAGTATGAAGTAATCAGGCAGCAAATGTAAATAAACACATCACTTTTTGGAGAGAAGGAGAGCCCAAGGGAGAGGCCGAAATCTGCTTAAAGTGAAAATTTTATCTAGGACTGCAACAGGTAGGGAAATGGCACCTGGGAAAGACATCTGAGATGTGTATGCTAAGAAAGTCTCTTCGCAAAACGGGGACAGTTTCCTCTCACTGCGCTCCCAGAGGTTTGTCTTTTATTAAGGGGATACTCTATAAAAACAGAGGAAGGCCTTTCAAAGGCTGTGTCATACACAGCTGGCTTTAAGCCTTTACACGGGGAAAAAAATCCTCTCAGTTCCACATCCTTGTTTAGGAAAGTCTAAGAGTATTCCTCTCCCTGCTCTGCACTCATTCCTGCAGGCTTCCTCTGTGTCACTGCTCTCAAGCTGTGCCTGCCCTCATCAGCAGGCCCACACCGTGCTGTGTCTATCATACATGCAAGGTAGATAATGAATCTGAGAGAAGCAAAATGAAAATAATGAGAAAGCACAGAGCTAGTAGGAAACAGGAACATTTACCAAAAAAAAATAAAAACCAAACCAAACCCCAAAAAACTCACCAAGAAAAAATGTGGGAATAATATCAGAGTGGCTGATTTTTGTTGTATCTTTCATACAAGCTAATCTTGAAAGAAACCATAACAAAAGTGAATATGCTATCTTAGAGGTGCACTCCAAGTTAATGAGATCCTTTAAAAACCATCTCCTTCAAGGCTGCATTATTCATATACTCATCCATTTCAGGGCATGTTAGCAAATATAAAGGCAGGGGTTTCTCTTCCCCTCTATTACTGCAGAACATATTTTCCACTCCTCAACTGCTGACTGATAATAGCTCCAGTAATAGCAGCAGCAGCAGCATAGTGAAAGCTGAAAGTACTGCACCTTTCATCACTTATGCAGAGCAGTGTGGCATTACCACCACCCACCATTCCTCTTCTTTGAGGAGGGGTTGAATGTGGAAATGTAAGAAGTTTTATCTTTGTCACAAATCCTCAATTTTGAAGGTGTATCTTTTTTTTTTTTTTTTCTAAAAATGTCCTCTCGTTTTTCCTAATTTTTCTGCCCAAAAGTGGGAACTGACCTTATAGACAGTACGCAAAAACCAGCGGAAAACATTTCTGATTCCAGGTAGCTCCACAGAGGAACAGTGAGCAGCCGAAGTACATGGTTATTTATGGCATGGTGATGTATTGTGGCATGCTGTCTCCTGCTATATTTATGGTGGCTTGTTCTTCCCTCAGCCCAGCTCTCCAGTCCCAGTGAGTACACATGGTACGTGAGAGATTGAGTGGGAGGAAAGATGGCTGAGGTCCAGTTGGTGGAAGTCAAAGGCAGAGCTGTGTAAGTCTGAAACTGTACACATCAGGCAGTGGGAAGTAAAGATAACTTCCCCTTCCACCCTTCCATCTCTGAATGACTCATTGCCTCCAGGATGAAACCTAGTGATCTCTGCTCTGAAACATTTCTCACCGTGGAAGACATCGTCAGAGAACAATACTGATAGGGCTGAGGTCTGTGAGGCTCCTTTGAAGGCAGTTCAGAGATGGACATAGAGGAGGTAACACTGAGGTATCTCTTCCACCTGTGATTCAGTCAGACTTGCTCTGCAGTCTCAGGGAGCTGCAGGTTGCCAGGAGCCCAGGAGAACCTTGGTCTTCTGGAATGACTCAAGCCTAAGCTCTCTCTTTCTCTTGCTTATGGCACTGCAACAAGCACTAAGGGACTGCTGATTCACACCATGGCTGCTGAGCCTTGCAAAAGCACCTGTATGACAAATTCCTTTAATGCCACCTGTGTGACTGTGCTCTTCAGCCAGCAGCGATGGGATTGCAGTGTGCTCTGGGGAGTGCCATGCACCACCCTCAGGCCACACAAGTTCAGGGCCAGATGTTCAAATGGGACAGACACCACTTTTTAAGGCTTTTGGTTTTAACAGTGATCTTAAAAATACCTCAGGTCTTTGAAGTACACTTTAAAGATCCTGAGCACACTTTCATGGGTTCATTCAGCCTTCTGTGGGGAACATGGTTGAGCTGCATGTCTGAGGTTGCTTGCAGTTGAGACAGAGATGTCACTAGTACAGAGGCTAAAAAGAACTGAAGTACACAAAGAACCCTCAGATCCCTCCCTAAAGGGCTGATTTCGACTGACACGCAGATCTCTCTGGCTGAGCACTCCTTTGGTCAGAACAATGATAGCACAGCAATCTGTGACATTTGTTTGCTTTAACAACAGGCCTTCCCACCACACAGCATCCCATCACAAACCTACCACAGAGCTCTCTATGAAGCTGCTGTTTCTTGATAGCCACCCTAAACACAGGTGGCCAATACAGAATCTGAACACAACAGCTGCAATTACATAGAAACTCTTCTTTCTCTTCTGGGAAAAGTTGCTCCAAGACTAGCTTGACTTGCTCTAAAAGACACCTTGACAAGTTGCAACAGCTTCTAAGGAAGGATAATGGCTGTTCAGTTTGATTGCTTTCCTCCCAGGCTTCAGATTGACTACAAGGCTTCCAGTTTTCCACTCCAAAGGCAAGCACCTACATTAAAAAGTCTCCAAAACTGAATCCCTCTTTGGGTTTAGGACACTTCATGATTTCTGAAAAACATGACTGAATCAAACCGCCTTTTGTAGTTTAACGCCAGGAAGCCCTGTGGTCCCTGCACTAACCAAACCGCTCAAAATATGCTGGCATTTGGCAATTTAAGATGGTTTGAATACCTCTTTTCTCTTTATTTTTTTTTTTTAATAAGCTCTGCTACAGTAGTATTCATTTTACAAACACCTTCGGATTTCTGACACGGTGTCACATCTGGATTTACTTATGATGGATTACACGTCTGGTTTACAACATTTAACAGGCGTAGGAGCTTCCAAGCATTGTCCCATGACTTTGTGCAGCATTGCTGCAAATCCCACCGGGAGGGTACCAAGTTCCACCAGCTGTGGGGACCCTCACTGGCTCCCACCAACGTGGCAGGCTCGTGCAGGTGAAGAAGCGAGTGTTACAATGATCTAAAGAAACAATGCTATTATCCAACATCAAAACTTAATCCTTGGGTTTCTTCTCCTTAATCACAGTACAAAAAGGAGAAATCCGCGAGGCTGAGATTCGCAGTCCCAGATTTGTTTTTGCAGCACACGGAGAAGGGTTCTTCTTGATGATTAATTACCTTTTGCTGGGGATGACCACATTTAAAGTGTCTACTCTAATTCTTTCAGATCTGCCTTTGATAACAATGACCACTTTGTGTTGTTGACACAGCTGTGGTTTCTGGCAGAGACAGAGTTGGTCAGATCCACAACAGCCTTTTGAGTTCTGGAAAAAGGAGGCACTGATTTTAAGGCCGTGCAAGTTTTTCTGTTTTAAATAACCCTGTGAATCTCACAGATCTCCTGCTCAGGCCAGTAAAAACTGCCCAGCTCTAGGTACCTTGTGACATCAGGACACTTTTGGTTGGGAGATGCCTTCTAAAAGGTTGGTCTACAGTGCCTGGAAGTGCATGCCAGGCAGCATCCCCTGGAAACAAAAGCAGCTCTCGTGCTGCAATGTCTGACCCGTGCCACGGCCTCCACTGCCCCAGGACTAAAGTTTACAGTGCAGGAGTGAACAAAAGCTAGGGAAGACAACACAGGCTAACACAGTTTTTACAAAGTCCTTTTCCTGGGTTGCAAGGCTATGTATACTCCAGTTTCCATAACAACAGAGGAAAGAACCTCCCCCCCGAAAAAAAACCCTAATAAACCAAATTCTTTCCTTTTCCGCTGCCAAGCTGTGGATTGACAGGTCTTTAAACACTCTATGCTCATTCTAAAGATGGAAAAGGCAACGTATTTCACTTGCTGTACACTTGTTAGATGCATTTTTTGGCCCAGCTTGAAAACATTTCACAGTTCACGCAGCATTTGGCAAGAGACCTTTCGGCTTTCTTTTCCCACAGACTGATTTTATAGCAATTAAAAGATGTAAATAAATTTCATACATCGTTTCTCTGTCACTCACACCCAGACACACCTTTACAAACATAGACATATAGTTATTGATAGTGCCCACATGAAGAACCGCAAAGATGAACGATAAATGTAATTTATTGCACATCTTTCACCATGTCACCTGCACTCTTCCCGTTAATCCATCTCAGCTGGATTAGTTCTAGCATTCCTAACCTCTGAGCAGTTTCCAACAGCTGCTTTTATCGTTTTTTTCCTTCTCTTAAACTATTCCCAAAAAAGCTTTTCTTTTTTTTTCCTCTGAAACTGGCATTTTCACTCCTAAATTAAATACTACTTAATATTCATTGAGTTCAACGTGTTCCTGTCCCAGGAAAAGTATCATTTTGACAGAAGATCCTGTATCTACAATATCATCAGCTTTCAAAACATGACATGTCTACCAACGAACAGAAGAAACTGTTGATCTTAGCCAAGGCTCACCAATCCAGTTCACTCAAGTCACTGAACTGGATAAAAATACAGTAGTTTACTTAATTTTGAGGCTTATTTTCTTTGTTTTCTGCTTTTCACACCTTTACAGTCCTTTGGGATAATTTCCAAGCTTTTGCTCCATAAAAATGAGCCAGAGAAACTTCATATTTTGTTATAGGAAAAGAAAAAGATGCTCTTGAAATTGCTCAGAGCAAGGTCTTCTCAGAAAGATCAAATATTAAAGGCGTCATAGAGAGCTGGCAAATCTATGGTAAATATTTGAATCTGAGCCCTATGGTCTAACACAACAATTCCTTTTTTTCACAGAAAAAAAAGCTGTCTATGATATAATTAGAGATTCTAGAAACTATGATTCTATAGCTCTCTCCCACTCTCTTTTACAGGCCTGTGCAGCTGGACTCATTCCTAAGGACCCTGGATATACTGACAAAGATATGAGGGTGGAAAAAAAACATCAAAACCCATCAAAGTGCTTTCAATTAGAGAAATTTTGTAACACACCCTGTGCTCAGAATAAATGGTGTTGTGCTATCATGAAGAGATGTGATAGGAAAAGTTCTGGTAAATAAAGGTTCATTCTAAACTGATGCCTTAAAAAAAAAACAAACCCAAAGTTCCCTACTGTTTACTCATACCACCCAGCCCTCATGTTGAGATTACAATGTCATCTGTGCCCTTAACAGATTTTCTCAGAATGTAAAATTTTTCCTACAGAGGGGGAGAAAAATATTTGAAAGCCTGTGATCATAAACTCTCACATAAATCATATCTGTTACACAGAAATACAGCGTTCGGGTGAATCCTCCCGTTTTTCAATGCAAGTCTGAATGCTCTGCATGAAATGTGTGGCTTAAGCATCCAGAATACTAAGCCTCTATGCATATAATGTATCTATGATTCTAAAGAAGCAAATCTTCCTTTCTCTGACCCAAGGCAGCTGCCAAAACCTGCAAGTAGCCAATGCTCTCCAGATGCTACAGCTTCCCTCTCCTCAGCCTTCCTATTCCTGCGATGGGACGGCCTGAGCTCTGCCCACAGAGAGCCCTGGATCCGTGCAGAATGAATTTTTCCCCTTCACTTTTCTGTAGAAGGGGCCTCTCCATTCTTTGCTCCAGTGCTCAGTCCCAGAGCTGCAGGCTGCTGCCTGGAAGTTGTGAAAACAGACAGCTTAGGGGCATTGTACACTCCTGAAACCTGAGCGTGCTCTTAAGTGTCATTACTCATCCAGGCAGCTTTTCTTTCCCCAGCCTTGGCGAGCTTTCCTCCCTGAATCCTCAAGTGCTTCAAGGGCTGGAGAGCTGCCAGCCACCAGCTGCACAAGATCTTAAAGAAACCCGGACCCATTTTCATAATTTAGGAGAGCAAACAAATAAATTTTTAAAAAATCAAATTGAGCAGATTCAAAACAGAAGGGGGAAGTCCTCTGCCTCACTTCCCCTTACCACATCCTTTGCTTTCATCCCCCATAAGAAAAACATCTTTAGAAACCAATACTAAAATACAAGATGAAAATTTAAGAAGATTTTGTGACATCAGGGAACAACTCAGATGGGACAGTGATCTCTGCCCAAGGCTCGATCCCTGGAAACCCCAGCAGCAGCTCAGCAGGGAACACTGCAACATCATGGAGCAAAAGGAGGGGTTTTGCTTCCTTAGCACTGGGATCTGCTCTGAAACTGTCTGGAGAAAGTGGAATTTGGTTCTCCTTGGGAATGAGAAGCAGCACACATTTTTCAAACTGCAAAAATGAAAAGATGGTTCATGGCCTAAGCACCCCGTTCCTAGGAAGAACAGCCCTACTCACATCATTCTGAAGTTGGAAAAGAGCAGAGAGGAAAAAGAACAAAGCAGAGAGATCAGTCTTCCCAGCCTCCCTTCCTTGGTAGCATTTTCTTTAAAGAAATGCAAGAGGGTACCTGAGCTTGTCTGCGATAAAAATCACCCTCCTTTCCAGCAGCAGGGAGGCAAAGACTCTGCTCAGATGCCGCACGCTGAGGGATGTGAACAAGGACTCGAAATCAACGTGCTCAAGCCTGGAGTCAAGAGGCCGCCGCAGCTCAATGACCTGTTGGGGAGAAAGAGACCACAGGTGAGCTTTTGCTGCCCACCCAGACTGTGGCAAGTGAGGAGCCAACAGGTACTTTCGCAGCTAACAGGCCTCGCTGTCTCTGCTGGCAAACACCACACAGTGTTAAGTTCTCAAACACAATCTTTCCAAAGACCTCCCATAAATTCTTCTTCCAGATGAAGACGAACCAGAGTCCACTCCAACAGGCACAGCATGAGATCAGCCACAAGTCCTCCCTACTGGACTGAGGACAGGGAACTCTTCATAAGGAGGAAAACTAGTTTGTGTCCAGCTAGGAGCGGCTTTCAGCCTTTCTGGCATTCAAGCAGCAGGATATCATGGAGCCTTTCAAATCTACACTCGGATTATTACAGTTACAATTCTTCTTCTTTTTGTTTTTTTTTTTACTGCAAGAATCTGGATGCTTGACCTATCAACTATAAATTTTTTATATCAGTTACAGAAAAGAGCAGCCTGTGGGTATTTTTCTTTGTTCATATCTACTTAAATAATGCCTGTCACAGCACCTTAGCACTTCATACTCCTTATCTTATACAGATGTTTATCTAAATTGTTTTTGAAAGCTTCCAACACCACGCATTTCATAAATCCCACAAGAGAATTACTCTAGTTCTGAACTACCCTCACCAACACCAAGCCTGCAGCTGAAACACGTCAGTGGCAAATTAGTTCAATTACTTGTTGTTGTCACTCGAAACAATTGGTCACCTTCCTCTCTGTTGAAAGGTTATCACATGTCCTTCTTTGTCCTTTGTTTTCTATATTAAGCAAACAATTTTCTCAAGCCTTGCCTGTATTTTCTAGACCACTTAGTAAGCAGAACTACTCTTCTGGGGCTTTCTTCTAGTGGTTGCATTTTCTAAAAAATGCAATAAACAAATAAATTTTCACCAATGCTGGAAAGCAGAAAAATTGTTTTAATTTATTATTGCTTTCATTTGTTATTCATCGCTTGAAATTGCTTTCACATTGAAGGAGTTTGTCTAAATAATGCCACATCGTTACTTTTGCTCACTTTATGGCCCACTGTACCACCAGATCCTTCTCTGATGTACTGCTGCCACTGAGTTACTACCATGTTGTGTTAGACTACTCCTTTCTTCCTCCCAGCATTTTGCACTTGTCCATATTGAAGTCCACACCAAATCTTCAATCTACAGAATCACAGAATCATTTAGGTTGGAAAAGACCTCTAAGATCAGTAAGTCCAATGTTTCACCGATCACCACCTTGTCAACTAGACCATGGCTCTAAGTGCCACGTCCAGTCATTTCTTGAACACTTGATCAGATTTCTGGAATTTAGGAGCGGTCACTTTGAATTTTAATCCCTTATTCTCCAAGGTGCCTGCAACCCATCCCCATACTGTATTGTGTAAATGTGAAGTTCATTCCATCAAGCAAATAATTAATGAACATCAAGGATCCTAGACACAAACCAGCCAAAACATCCTCACAGCCTGACAGCACACCACTGGGACTCTGCTCCTTGAGTGCACATTTTTAACCAGTTGTGCATGTGCTGTGCAGTAAATTCATTTAGGTGGGACTGTTTTCAGTTGGATTAGGAGAATACCCTCACATAGTGCTGTGCTGAAAGCCCTCAAAGACAACCTTTATCAACTTGCTCACTTTCCTCCCTCTTGCACTCAAGGCATACATGCCCAACATGAAGTGTGCCCAAAACTACATTCAATTTGTCTCCCCTCATCTTCCCACAGTCCTTTAATGCTATGCTCAAAACCCCTCCCACTCTGCTCACACCACATTGTGTGAGATGCAACCTCCATGCTGTGCAAACACCATTCTGAAAGGCTGCAGCCTTAGTCTGGTGTGATTTCAGGTATTTTTTGACCAGAACTCCACAACCTATTCCACACAAACAGGTGTTCTGTATTAAGGATGCTGGAGCTCATGCTATGAACCTGCCATGGTCCCAGCTTCCAGTCAACAGTCCCATACTATTTGCTGGCCTGTTTCCCTCTCTCTCTAGGATGGGGTCTTTACCTCTGTTCCTGAGCCTGGCAAGAAGTTCTTGACTGTAATTGTCCGGCCCAAAGCTGGGAATGGTGCCTCCATGACACTCCTCATGAGAGGCTGCACCAGGGCTGGGGAAATGCCCCGTCTCTTCTCAACCTCATCCAAGATCTGAAATAAAGGCAGGAAGACACAAAAACATGTAAATCAGGAGGAGGGAGGTAACACCAGGAATGAAGTGTAACAGCATCTATGTTCTCTCCCTAATCCAGCATCCATGTAGAGCCTTGAATCATAAGGAAGAAGGTAAAAGGTTTTTTAATTTCCTTTAGCAAGAGAAACACATCTCCAGTGAGGTCACTGGAAAGCTTACAAACTGCAGACTCCCCACCACACTCAAGACTGAGGACTCCACCTTTTAATCTCTCTTGCATTTTGGTAGTTCTGCTAAAGGAAGAAGGCAAGAGCTGACAATCTAGTCTTCCTATTAACTGTGCTTTTGCTGGTTTCTGCAATTAGCATGTGTTGCCTCGCCAACACCATTTCAGGCCTTTTCTTCAGCCATCAGCTTTCCCCACTCTTCTGACGTCAGCTTCACTTTTATGTCCATCTTGACATACAGCACAAATTCCCTCTTTCTCTCCCCACTCACCTTAGAGAATAGGTTGAAGCATCCAAGGCGACTCACAATACAGTAAACTTCAGGGAGACGCTTCCCTTTCCCACTGGGCTTTCAAGACAAACGCAAACACACACACACAGAAAAAAAACACCATGAAAATGTCAGAGTAATAACTACTGCAAAGATAGAGTGACCCGTCTCTTAGTTCTGCATCTCACTGGGTGGCTCAGAAACTGGAAGACATGTGACAGTACGGTGATGATGGCCATCTGGCTCAAACCCTGGTACGGTGCTGGAACACTGGGGAGAAATGGGCACAACCACAGTATGATCCCAACCTGCCCAAATTCAATGACAAAGGCAGGGCAGACTGCTCTACAGAAACAACTCAGAAATCAGTACAGGGTTAAACAACTGTCCAATAGCTATCCAAACCTAAGGGATACAAAGCCTGTCTTCAGCTTAGTGGTGAAACAACAGTCCATGGTCATAATGTTAAGTGCTGGTGTAAGAAAAATGCAAGAGAGCCTGGAGTGGAGGATGGTACTCAGGGAGGCACTTTGGCATGGAACAGAAGAGAGCAAAGCTGATCTGCTGCCGCACTTTCTTTCCACACTGAAAGAGAAGAGCAGCAGCTTTCCACTTTCCAAAACAGATGCCAGTAACATCAATCCCACAGAAGGCTGCATCTCTAGGAAAAGCTAAAAACTCAAGGATAATTACCAGCAGCCTCCTACAATATCCAAATCGCCTGCTTCCATCTTCCCCCGTCAGGACAAATGAGAATGTTTCACTGCAGAAAGAGAAATCAGAATGACAAGATATCCATCACCCCCAATAACAGTCTCTGGCATACAAAGCCAATAAACCCACAATATTGCCGCATTTCCAAAACACCCCTCTCAGGGCTCTGCCCAATTTTCTACCGTAACAGCTCTTGTATTTAAGTAGCTTGGTAGATAAATCTGTTTCTCCTGAATCAGGATGTAAAGTACAGTACTTACCTGGCAAACTGATGGATGGGGGCCCAGTCCTTTGCATCAGGGAAGCAAAACTGGGGAATAGCTTTCAACTGATCTTCTGCCTCACGCATGAATTTGAACGAGCGCTCAAGCTAGCAGAACAGAGAGAAGGAATGTTTCCAATTAGTCATGTGGGGATGGAATGACTTCAAATATTTTTCCTGTGACAAATGAAGAGGTGATGACAGAGGCTAAGCTTCTGCCTGGAAGATATTAAAATTTCTGTGATTCTGGCTCACCTAATCTTTAGATATCTTAAGGTACCTCTGTGCCCCCAATTCCACCAAGCCCCTCATCTGCAGCACCTGCCCCTGCTATATTGTGCCTCTAATCTGGGACACAACTTCCAGCAAGCAGAGAGAGAACTGAAGGCTGAGGGGACCTCTGGCTACATCCCATTTTCAAATACGCTGTCACACTGGCTCTGTTTCTTCCAGTCCTTGTTCCCTATATTGAGCTAGCCTGTTGATAAAAGCTGTGCCTTCCCTTTAAGAACACGTGTCTTCTCCCAACCATCAGTTTTCTTTAAAGAGAAAAGGGGGAGAAAGGGAATAGCTACATAAAAATCATAGCCAAGGGCAGGAAAAGAACTAAATCAGTTGCTCTTTCGTCAGTGAGGGATATCATGACAATTCTGTGGTGGTGACTGCAACTCCTCTATCTTCAGCCTCCCTGAACACTGACACAGCAGAGGGGTTACCGATATAACACGCAGTCAAGCAGGGAAGCTGCAGCTTCTCTAGCTGTGCAAGTGCACCAGGCAATCCGAGACACGTCAGCCAGACCTTCCCGACAGGCAGCGCACCTTCAGCGGGAACTGCTGGGTAACCTCAGGGACATAGGCAGCCCCAGCCTGCTTCTTGTGCAGCGACACCACGACAAAGTACTCGAACAGCTGCCTCTCTTGGTACTCAATCAAGTCCCGTTCCAAGGTTTGGTACCGTGGGGTTTGCTTCAGGCGAGACTTCACGTGCACCAAGCGCTGGCTGTGAGCTACGAAAAATAAAGATCAGACACTGTGACTCTGTCTGGCTCTTTGCACAGAGCATCAACTGAGACTGAGGGATAAACTTGAAATCACCTCACTGCGTTTGCTTTGTCAGTGGCTGAGTAAGATGTGGGAACCATTTGGAAGCTGCACTATAAATATGAACAGAGATGGGCCATAATCTTGTGCCATCACCCTGAAGAGCTCTGGCAGCAGAAGGATTTCATGGATAGCTTTTACAGCTGAAGACAACCCAAACTGAGATCCATATGGGACATGATGTAACAGAGAATGTCTGGCCATTCATCCTAGCACTCATTTATGCATTTTTTTAAGGCCGGCACAGTGAGGTGATTGATCACCTTTGTTCAGAGGAGGCTGTAGGTAGCAATTCCCACAGTTTTACAAGAACAGCACTTGGGTCAGGCTAGGGCTCTGCGTCTGAATAATGCTGGGGACTCCCAGCTTCAATACACAGGCTGAGCTGTAGGTTGACAACAAAAGAACATGAAGAGAGGTGCAAATGAAAAATGCTGGCTCATGCCAGTTCTTCCTGTGCCTAAAACTAATCTCTCAGGGCCATGCTTCTACAAGTTCACCCAAGACAACGGGAAAACAAGAAAAACTGCCAAGCAAGCTGTAACTGCAACACACACATGAGCCACGGGACAATAAACATTCTAGCACGGAAAGTAATGAAAAGCTGCCTGCTGAGAAGAGACCAGATGAGATTCCCTGAGACCATCCCCCTGCTTTGTTTTACAGTTGCATCTCAAATTAAATCTCCATGATGTCTCCCTCAGCCCTACTACAAAAGAAAGGAAGAATTAACAACAAGCACAGACTACAGCACATTCTCACAACTATGCTTTTTGTGAAGGCGGGTAGCAACGCAACATTTTGACAAAAAGAACAACCACAGGGATACTGCAGGAACTCCAAAGACATAAGATGTCTGCTTGTGAGACAGGGTTTCCTGAGAGATAGTATATACTAAAGTATATAGACACTTGATCTTTTGTCTGGTAAAGTGCCACTTGCGGGCTATTCCAGACAATACAATTTAAAGCAATCATGAGGTGCCTCTTAAATCAGAAAGTGTAACAAACCCTGGACAGTTAAAGCCTTGGAAAGATGGCTTAGACTCCTTTCTCTTGTCACCTATTATATTATTTACTCTAAGGCTGTAAATCTTCAAAAGTTTTCAGAAGTGGTTTCTGTTTTACCAGGGACTTCAAAAGGAGCAGTGTCACAGCAATGCTGAGTGCTTCTGAAAAGCTTGCTCAAGATCTGCATTGTTTATATTCCGTGCAATCTACTAAAGATAGCAGAATTTCACTGCTGTCATCATGGCAGAGTTTGCCTTCAAAGATTTTTCCTTCCCAAGCGTCAGCACTTCTGGCTCTGACACTCAGTCTTATGATTTGCTGTGTCTCAGATGATGTACAGTGACTCTCCAAGCAGAGGTAACTGGCTGGTGTGATTGGCCTGTTACGTAAAACACACAAAGTTCCAGATACAGGAGACTTGCTAAATCATCTCACTTTCCTCTTTAAAATTAGGAAAGTCAACAGTTCAGCAAGGCATAAAGCAAAATACAGGTGTATTTAGAGCAAACAGCATGTGCCAGAGCTCCTATTCACACTTATGTAGACTTGCACAGCCACTCAGCCTCAGGTACAGATCTGGATATTGTTCAGAGTTCCATGCTCTTGGATTTGAGGTGACTTAATTCCCAGCTGCAGTTACTGAGAAACACAGGACGATGCACATGATTCACTATGGCAACCAGCAACAGACAAGAGCTTGAGTCTTCCTGGACACATCTACATTGTCTTTCTCAGCTAAATCTGAACATGGCCTACACTTCACAATATCATGTTTCAAGATAGTTGTGAATGTAATTTCTGTGCAATCTGGGTGCAAACCCTGTCTCCCGGCAAGCCCGAGAACCTGTCAAAAGGTACGTGGTGGCAGCAACTTTCAGCTGGATATTACTGATTTAGCAATACAGATAAAAGACTTTCCGATGCAGAGGAGAGCAAGAGCATACAGCAGTTCTTGTGTTGGAAGCTGTGTTCGTAAGAGGGAGATGAGTCTGAGGTTTCCCTTCTAAAAGCCTGAAAGAGAGTAAGGACTCCTAAACACAATGCACTGTGGTTGACACAGAGCCCAACAGCTGCTTATGCCTGTCTTTTCAGCTTGGGAACTGACCTGCTATCCAGATCAGGTGTGGCTGTGAGTCAGGAAACTTTAGAATCTGAGGGAGTTTCCATCTTGCATTCTAACTCTAACAGGACTTCGAACTTGCCACACTAATTCCCATAAGATTGTAATGTCCCCAGCATGTCCTGGGGTTAATTACCACTACAAGGAGGCTTCAGGAGACTGGTACATCATATAGCTCTACCAGAGTGAAGCAAGCCATTCCAGGAGAGTTTAACTAGCAATAAATTATACAGTGCAATTCTGTTTTCCTTTCCAGCCAGTGTGGCTGGTGGCTTTTCTCCCTTGGCAAACATGTGATGGGTTTCTGAACACCCAGTCCCACACAACACTGCTTCTGTCAGTCTGGTCACTCATTTCTGACTCTGAACTTAGAGAAATCTCACTGACTATGAAAGTCAGTGCAAAGAGCTTTGATGGGAGTTGGAACAGATGTTTGTTTTGGGCTCCTAAAGTCGTTTTCCCATGGATTTTCTTCTGGAGTACTGAGATCTTTGTCTTCTCACTGTGTTCTATGCAGAAACAAGCTCCTTCTCCAAAGGCTGAACACAGATGAGAGACCTCATCCCATGAGCTCAGAGCAGAGTTTATCAGGAGCCATTTGCTCTCTTCACACATTTGCCTTACCTTTCAGCTTCTCTTCAGTATCACTGTCTGATTCACTGTTTTCATCTGTAACTAGGAAAAAAAGGGGAAGGTGAATTAAATAAAATCTGCTTATAACTGTGTGTTTCTTATCACTGGCATGAGAAAGCCAGGGCTGGCAGCTTCAGAGGGAAGACAGTACATGTCCCAAGGTTCTTATTCTTTTCAAGGGTGCTCATACCCACAAATATTTAGCTTACCAACCTTGCTATCTTCTCCTTCATTCAGGGGAGAAAACACCCAAACCCCAAATAACAAAATCAATTTTGCACAGCCGTAAGAGTTGCATAAAGAATAAAATACCAGGGCAGTGTTTTATCGAAGTCTGTATAAGCACAACAACAAGGTAAAATACTGATTAATATGAAGTAGTTCATGGGACAAGGGATAAAAACAAGAAGAGAAAAAAACCCCCCACTGTCAGACTGAATCTGACTCAAGGCCTATATGCTCCAATAACCTATTTCTGTCAATGATGCTTTTGATGCTGCAGAGAGGGGTATAAAAAGTCTGGGATGCTTCTCCTGAAGTTTCATATAAACACACCCATCCACCCGTGGGCATCTAGTCTTTATAAAATAGGATAAACATTAAAAATTAATTATGGGAAACAAATAGAGCTGGTGGTCACCTTTTGCTGGAAATTGGAGTGTTTTGGAAAGAAACACTATGTTAGAAAGACCTAATTTTAATTTTTACAGAGATTAGATGTTTGAAAGTAATTGTTCTGAAGTATCTAAATGCTTTGGGCAAGTTGTTGACTGACAGTGGGAGGCTGAAAGTCTCAATCCTGCTATGATGGCAACGGTCCTACAGTCAGCTCTAAAAACCCTGATTCCTAACTGAGGCTATTTGTTTATTGGGATGGAGAAGAAACAGGACTGTTTCAAAATCTACTGTCTTTCATTGGACAGTTCACTGAAGTGACACATTCCCACAAAATATTTTGATCTCAACAAATCAGAATTTTTGGACAGAACATTCTTCTCCAAAGCATCCAGCTTATTCCAGAAATAAACATCAAAAAGGGGGGACATGTTTGGTGCGACCTATAAGGTTATCATGCAAAGCCATGGAATGAAAATGAAGCAAGAAAACCAAAAAGCTTCCATTTTAATTGAAGTCTTCTGGCAGAGGAACAGCCCTCATCTTACAGAAAAAAAAAAAAAAAAGGTGGAAACCCCAACTCAGTCTTAGTCTGGACTGGAAGAAGCGCTAGAAGACGTCACATAAATCACTAAGCCAGCCTAAAGGGTAAGACAAGTCCTCAAAAAGTCTTGGATGTATGATGATTCAAAGTTCCTTTACCTTTCCCTGAATTGCTCTCTGTAGACTGCGATAATCTCTTGACACGTTTCTTTCCCCTCCGCGCCTCATAAATGGCATTGATTTTCAACACAAGCTGCTCAGCAAACACACAAACAAACAAGGTTATTTCCCTCCCCAGGCAAGAAAGTAAGTTAGAATTTAATGTAAAGTGCTCTGTTTCCCAGCTTTGGCCATATTGAAACTCTTCCCTTGATGGCCCAGAGCTCACAATTACCCGGATCTATCACAATTAGAGGATCTCTCCTGCGCTGCCACTGGCCACGCTCACTCTGGTACAGAAGCTGGCACAGCAGGAGCCCAAAGCAACAAGCCCTGATGAAAGGCCATGTCTTAGTGCCTTCCACACTCTGTGGCCACATGAGCTTGACAGTGTCCACCTCTCCATACTGTGGTCCACGCTCCAAGGACCAGAGGGTCCCTTGGAAACCTGTCCTGGTCTGCAGGTTTGGAAGCAGAAAACTGGCTGGAGGATGACTGAAGAAACTGAGATGGGTGGGAGCCAGAAATGTTGAAGTATTTTATTCTAGTGGTTTTCTTTGCAAATCCTTTAATCTCTGGCCTCCCAGCTGACCAGGAGAGAGGATGTTAGTGTTGGGCATAGCTGGGCTCAGTGGCTCATTCACTCACTCTGGTCTCTGTTCATTCCTGACGGGAAGGGGAATTGCAGTAGAAGCATGCCAGGATTCCCCAAGCCTCCTTAAGCAGATCTGCTTCCTTGTCAAGGTCCCAGGCAGGAGCAGGAGGCTACAGCTTTCAGATTTATTCCAGAAAGTCTGTGATCCCTGCACACATGTCCTGAGAGCTCAAGGTAAGACAGGCCCACCACATACTTGGTCAGGGAGTTCTGAATCCGAACATTCAAGTGGGAGGCAGGATAATCTGATGTGGAAGCACAGCCTCCACCCAGATGTCCAGCTCAAGTCTCAGGTCGATGTTATCACTGTCACAGCAAACCTCAGTTCTGAGCTTGGTCTGCAAGACTGCTCAGTGGCACGCTCTGGCAAGTAAATCCCTGTAAGCTTCTTTTCAATTGGCATAAAAGTCACCCAGCGTGAACACACCAACAGAGCTCAAGCACACACAGGTGTGTAGGCATATTGGGAAAGAAAACCTGAGACATTTGCAGTCTTTGGCTCATTCCTGAAGGGCTGAGGTATTCCAAATGATATATGATATCATTACATGATTCAAGATGATATATGATTCAAAAATCAGGTATGCAAACATGAACACAGATCTGGCGACCAGGAAGCAAAGACGATACACAAACACATCCCTTTTTCCCCAAATGGAAACTGTGCGTTCAGAAAAAGATCATCACAGACGACTCCTGGTAGCCTCCACTTGTCCAGCAAAGACTGGGATAAGCAACTGTGTTTTTATAACTGTGTCTTTGAAACATTCAATAGATAGACTGCTGCCAAACCTCATTTGGACTGAATACACATCCTGCCAGATTTGAAAGAAAATAAAATTGAAACGGAGTCACGCTGTATCTAAATATGAAGTAGGAAACACGGCTGCAGAAAATGTTCATAACTGCAGACAAGTCCTGCTGTCATTCAAATGTCAGTGTGTTCTTTGCTCACCTACAATCACACCTTACCTTGAATTAGAAACAGCCAGTGCATGAATCAGACCGAGCGAAGAACAATAGATTTTTGAGGAGGAAACAAACATACAACACACAGACAATTTCTGACTGTCCTATCCAAGAAGCACAGAAGGAAGTATGATGGGGTGTGTCTTTCTGCAAAAATACTAACTGCTTTTTTCCCCTCTACCATACTTCAACTTTTATCCCAAAATTATAATCCTTCTTTTTTTCTTTTTTTTTCCCCCTTATTATCTCTCCCAAAAATCACGAAGTCTCAGATTGAAAAATAACTTCTTCAAAACTTGCAGACATGTTTGTGTGCCTTCTCCTTCAGGCAGAAAGGGGTTTAAACACAAGTCAAGACAATAGCCAGGACAAGAGCAATATTGCAGAGATGCCACATTGGGAACTAAAGAAAACACTGTCTCACACTAACATTCCTGCCTGGAAGAAGCCAAACAAAAAAGACAAAGACCTATATTTACCTTAGGAATCTTCCTTCTCCTCTTGCCATTCTGAGAGTCTCCCAAGGAGAAGAAGGTGTCATCTGGACTGCTGGGGGTCGAGGGAGGGCTGATTTTGGATGGTGACCCAGTCCCATCACGGCTCAGTTTCCGTATGTCTGGCAGTTTGAAACTCCGACGCTCCGAGTTTTGTCGGAAAAAAATGGGTTTGGAAAGCAACTGGAAATCAAAAAGAAGGAATGAATGATCACAGTACCTCATGTACCTCTGCTTCATTGCTAGCACTGTCACTGCAGTAAATCCAGCGGGGCAGCCACAGCACTCAGCTGTCAAAACAAGGGTGTCCACAGATATCTCCGCATGAAAGAAACCCACCCATCTCCCTGGCTGGACCAGGACCATCTTGACCATCTTAACAGCAACTTAAACATCTCATATTCATTCCAAACCCAAACACAACCCCAGGGGCTGGCCAAGAAGCCTTGTTCCAGCGTGAAAAAAAATCTCCTGGGACTTGGGTAATCCAGAGGCTGGGATTGTAAACAGGACAAGGCTAACCAACCAACCGACCACAAACATTTGGGATAAGGAGCAGCTAGCCAGGAGAAAGAAACAGAGAAGCAGTGAGACTGGACAAAAAGCACTGTCAGTATGGCTGTCTTTGACAGTAAGCAGAACCAAGTATTTCAGAGAAGGGTACAAAAAGTGCCACGTCAGACAATTATGGACACTGGTTTCCTCCTAAACGCATGAGCAAGTTCAATGGTAGCACATCAGTAGATACTTAAGTACCAAAGTTCTTAAAGTCTCTGATCAAAAATAGCATCAGAGAGGTAGAAAGCTCAGTTCCACATACTCTTCTCACCAGAAAGATACAAATCATTTCTCACCAGAAAGACTGTCATTAAGAACAATTTCTGCCATCTCCTACAGAATATCCCAGTAGTTATGCCAAGGTTAAACTGCACCTTTTGTGGGTACTGTATCTGCATTCCCAGAGGATATATCTACATAACACTAAGTGTGGGGGAGAGTTATCCAACCTAGTTCTGATCAAGTCAAAGCAGCACTGTAGCTGTTGCTGAGGCACCATGATCTGCCTCCATCAACAGACACACTCAGTAGTTATTAGTCAGACCAATTAATTCACCCAGGTTAGCTCAGGAGTCTCTGGATGGTTTGGCAGAAGATGCTCAACTCACAGAAACACTTGCCACCCACAGAGAAGTCACAGATTAAAATGAGACTGGGAAGAGCCTTCGCAGCAAAGAACCTCACTCTGCACTAGCGATATGAGCCACGACTGGAAGTCTGCGCAGAACCTTTCCCCATCACTCTCTAGGCTGGGCAGGTTCTCCTGCACAACGCACACTGCAGCTTTAAACACATTAGTTGCCAAGGTTGCTGCAGCACTGCTTTTCTGAGTGATGCAGATCATGGCTTTTAGATGCCAAAGCACTGTAGTGTAACATGATCACTCCCATTCTGCTCTCTCCTGCAAGTCTCCTAGTGGGAACCGTATCTATGGTGAAAGGCATTCCTGTGCAACACTGCAACCCCCTTGTGATAGCACGTGTGGGAAATCAGGGGGCACAGGAGATTGCAAAGCTCTCTGAGAGAAATCAGCTTCATCCTGATGCTCATATACATAGACCCTAACTAGCAGCAAGGAAAATGGATTGAGAACCACAGAACAATTTTCACTTTAAAGGGTTGAATTATCCAAAGAAACCTTAGGTGCTGATTAAGCTGGTTGGAAAAGAGCAACGTGTCAAGAAACACTGCACATAAAACTTCTAAAAATGTTGGATAAGAGCTCTAATAATAGTTGCAACTTGGAAAGCATGGGAAAACCCTTTGGTTAGGAAAGCTGTGTTTAGATCCCTGCTATCCACTCTGAACTCACTTGTTGCCAAGATGACTTCGCCTGTCACGCTGTCCCTGCTCTTACAGGCTTGGACTATCTAAACAGACAACGTGAATCCACCAGAACAGCTTGGGAGGCTGAAAGCAGGGCTGGCCTTGGTAAGCCCTGAGCTCTGAGCAAAAGGTGCCAACCAAAGTTTGACCTCTTCTGATGGCTGCAGAGACAATGAGGAAAAGAGCACCAGGCCGTGAGCTGGGCTGTGGTGGGGACACCCTTCTAATGTTGGTCCTCTACCCCAGGGACTGGCATTGCAATACTTACCAGCAACTCATCACAGAGAGAGCAAAAAAGGTATCCTAAGGGAGGGGCTGCAGAGGCACCTCGGCATCAGCACGGGCAGACTGCACACTGCCCGCTGACACTGAGCCAACACTACTGCAGGCCTTGATTACCCAAGCACTTAAATGCCCTCTTTGAGGGGAGGAAGGTTTTCTCACCCTTATTAGGAAGGCAATCCCAGAGAGAAAAAAAAGTGAAAGCCAGCAAACCATTTGTATAAGGGAAAGCTGGGGTTCTTTTACTTTGCTAAAGGACAATCTCACTGCACTCCGTGGCAAAAGACAAAAAGGAAAAAACCCTGACACGATGAAAGCGTCCACTTTTTCCACACAGGACCTGGATTTCACCCAAAATCTACTGGAGCAGGAGAGGTAGCCACTTGAACCAAAGTACCTTAGTGGGAGTCCCAGGTACAGAAGAGGTGGGGGATGCTGGGAAGGTCAGGACACACTTCTTCCCCAAACAACGGCTGTTGGTCTCAATGTCTTCGTAAGGGTTTTCCTTTGATGGTGGATCTGCCACAAAAAGTCACAAGCAAGAGCCTGTAAGTGCAGAAAATCCTTGAGGTCTGCCATAAAAATCTGTTTGGGGATCTGTTGGCCTTCTCACACCTCCCACATCAGACATAAAGACCTGTTCTCAAGCATTCCTGCAATTGCTTCATTCTCTCCATAGCCCTAGAAGTCCAGCTGCTTGCTGGACAGTGTCCAAACCCTGACACAGACACATGCAGCCATAGAAACATATCACAGATAATACATATGGAAAAGACCCAACAAGTCCTCAAGTTCATTTTCCTGTCTCCAGAAGAGCTGTGAGGTTCTCATGCACATTGGTAAATAATTATATTTCCTCCTTTCCACTCTTCTGCTTAGAATTGCCCAAATAAGTCTGAGAGCTGAAGGTCAGCATAAAGGCTCTCTCTCCTCTGTTTAAGCTCCACATTTAGGGGGGCTTAAACACCCCTATACTCTCTAAAGTGATGACCTCTGGTCATCACTTAATTGGGGCTGAAGTGATGCACTGCTCTTAGGCTTACTGAAGAAAGATTTAATCCACTCTCCAAACTTGGATGTCTATCATGCAACACAGGTTTTCAAACACATCTAGCAATCATGGATGCCTCAATCTCACATGTTGCATTTTAGAAAGAGGGAATGGCTATTTACACTGAAAATATACTTCAGCTGTCATGTAACTGGGTAGACTGGAAAAAAGAAGAACAAGCTTGAGTTCTGTTTCCTGGTCCATCCTCAAACTGCTAGGCATGTCCAGTTAACTTCAGTCTAGAATAAAGTCCCTCCTTTTGACAAATAAACCTTGTCATTCATCTGCCCGGCGTGACTTCCAATATTCCAGGTAAGCGATGGTGAACAAGTAAAAAGATGGTGCATGAAG
The DNA here is from genome assembly GCF_003031625.1 of Empidonax traillii. Classification (NCBI taxonomy): domain Eukaryota; kingdom Metazoa; phylum Chordata; class Aves; order Passeriformes; family Tyrannidae; genus Empidonax; species Empidonax traillii. The sequence continues at coordinate 1,984,958 of NW_020955277.1, forward strand.
GAAATCTGTGTGACTTGCTGGGAAATGGAATGGTGGTCCCCACAGCTGAACCCTCCCTAAATCACACATATGAATGTGTGTAGGTGTGGGCTTGCATGCCCTGATGGACACGTATGATTATCTGTGGGTCAGCACTAAAGTCCTGTGGCTGAAGTCTTGGTTCTCCCTCCATTGGTGTGGTTTTCACATCTTGTTTGTTTTGTGGATTAAACTTGTCTGTGGTCTTGTGAAAAACAAAACTGCAGCTTTTTTTGAGTTATCCCAATCTACCCCTTTTCCCAAGCTTCCATGGTAACACCACCAGGATTGCAGGAACCAATTAAAGATCACTGATTTCAGGCAAAGCCTAGACATGCAGCAAGAAAACTAAAAACCAAACATACTCTATTAGCTGACAATTACCCATAACTTTGTTTTCTTTTAATCTTTGTAACTAAAAGCTGGAGGGGAGAGGAATTTCAGGCTGGTGTTTGAGTTCCCTGCAAGCTTGTGACACAGGGGTGTTCTTGTGTTTGAATAGATGGATTTGCCTTTACAGCCACTCTGTAATGCTATCCATGTTATTCCAGCTGACAAGGTGACCCTTACTCAGTGGTTTCTGAGACCTCCCATCATGCCCCAACATAAAACCCCCCCAGCAGCCGCTCAGGAACTCCCTATTCCTTTGGACCTCCAAATAAAGAGAAGAAAAAAAGCAAACACAAGGCCCTTAGCCCCAGAAATGAGGCCAACAACTTCAAAAATGTCAAAATGGATGGATTGGAACTACGTCGTCTGCCATCAGTCCCAAAGGAACACAAGTCCCTTAAGAGAGCTTTCTCATCAAGTGCGATCAGACTTTATTCATATTAAAATAATAGTGCCTGGCCTCCTCCTGAGAAAGAGCAGTTCCTCCCATGCTGAACAACACAGACCACCTTTGTAGGATTTCAGCTGCATGGCAAGAGCTGGTGCACCCATTCTTCCCATTCTGCTGAACTCAGCAGAGAGCCTACAGCTACAAAAACTCATTAAGGCTTTTTCAGGGGGGTGCTTCTATTCTGTGTTCCATCAAAGGCCATCTAACTCACAATATTAAGAAATACCATCTCAGTTTCAAAGATTGTAGGACTTAAGTTTCTTAATTGCAACAAACCTGTTCCTGAGCTAAGTTTTCAGACTGTCCGCATTATCTCAGCGGTGACAAGCTCACAATGGACAGATCAGAGCTGTCAGAATTAATCCACGGGACAAAAGGAAGACAGAGGAGAGATACCAGCAAAAAATAAAAGCTGTTTCCCACATGCCTCAGGTTCATCTTTGAGGCTGATAAGTTTTGAAATATTCCGTCCATTTTTCTTATTACTTGCCAATAATCTGTGTAAAATGTGTCCCGGTTTACATCCGGACAATAAACATACTTTATTCAGCACCTCTGGTGAATGCCTGCAGACCATGAGTCCCAGTCATTCAGCATTAGCAGCCAACTCCCTTCCCTGTCCAGAGTTCCTACCCAGGATGTCCTCATAGACGTTCTCCTCAGATAAAGTGCGTGTGAGGGCCAGCTTGGTCTGCGCGTACCAATCCACCCGGCCGTTCTCAGACGATGACTGCAGTAAGTCTTCAAACTCATAGGACTTCCTGTACCATTGATGGGAGAGGAGAAGGAGCAGAGTGATACAGTTAACCGACATTTGTAACCAAATTACAGCTAATTCACTTCTCCAACACGCCACACAGCTGACAAAATTAGCGAGATGAGAATGTTTCACAGCCTCATCCCATATAAAGCGTGGAAAAGCAGTTGGTTTTTTAACAGCCACACAACTAAAGGCAATTTGGGGATGTCACAGATAAGTGGGGTTGTCATGGCAATAGTACACTGTGAAGATGCAAGTGTTAAGTGACACATCCTGTGACACTGCACAGAACTTTAGGCCATGAGAGATCCCATTTACAGCACAGATCCCACCCTAGACAGGAATATGGAAGGCCCAAAATCAGCAATCTGAGTGGCACAGGAAAACAATACTTGCATGCAGGACAGTAGAAAAGGTAAAACCAGTTAAGTTTCCTCCACAAACAAACCTAAAAAGTATTGATTTCCTTTCTGCAACTGAGCCAGGAATTTTCAGGTGACAGTTTATACAGAGGGCATTAGAAAAGCTGTGTATTTTATGTTCCCCATCCCAAAAATGTGTTGCAATCATGTAGGACGGAAGAAAAGGCAAGAAAGAACTCCAGAAGAATATATACACACCAGATTCAGTTTAGAGGAATAGGTTTACTACGAACTGTGAAAATGCTGTGGTAGAGCCTTGACATTATCATTCCAGATCCTGTTCCAGACCAGCTGTGGTCATTTCGTAATTAAATAGATTTTCTGCTAAAAAAAACCCAAAACAAAACCCCAAATCCCTCAATCTTGGGCTTGAAGGTTAAGCCATATAATACAGTGACCATAAAGGCCAAATCTGCTCTGACTTATCCCTTCGCAGTTACCCTGCGAGGCTGTGCTGGCCACTCATACGTTCTCAGAGAGATGACTGAGTGCTGGTTATGATGGAGACTGAGTGAAGGGGGAAGACTTGTCTCTCTCATAGAAAGATGGGAAGGTGGAATTCCACCTTCAAGACCAACACCTTTGTGAAACACAGCCCAAATACCTGTGGTCAGCGTTGTTCTTGTGCTTCCCGCTCCAGAGCCTCCTGCTGACAGCTGATGGGGGAGGAGAGGAGGGCAGAGGAGGGGGAGGAATGGATGGCAGAGGGGGTAAGTTTCTTTTATTCCTGGCTGCTGGCACCCAGTCCTCTTCCCCCTCGTGTTTGAAAGTCCGTCGGGGCTTTGGCAGTGGGTTGATGAAGGGCTTCTTCTCTGGCACCCCTGGCTCCGTGTACACATTCTCCACCGTGCAGTGCTTGGACTTCACATGAGAAGTTCTTATCTCTTCCAGAGTCCCAAAAATCGGCTCACTGATTTCAAGGTCCATGCCAAGAAGCCTTTTGTTGAGCTCAGCCCCACATATGCTCTCATGGCCCTCGGGAGCGGCGTGCCCTTGTGCTGCCTTCTCCTGCACGCACTGTGGGGAATAGTAAGTACCAGGCAACTGTGGCTGCAGCTCTGCTGAGCCGTCTTTCAAAGCCTGCTCTAGCTTCTTGACCTGACTAAGTACTGAAAGATTCTCCTTCTGGATCTCCCACTTCCCGCCTTTCACCTCCTTGCATTTTCCAGGGCTGAACTCCACTTCCTCATCCTTCTGCGCCTCCCCCTTTTGCTCTGCTGCCTGCCCTGTGCCTTTCTGAGTTCCTGCTTTCCGCTCATTCTCTTTGCCTGCCCCTTTGCACTCCAGTTCCCAGTTCACAAGTCTCTTGGCCTCCACCTTCCGAGTCACCAGTGCTTCCCCAGTTGTCTTCTCAGGTACACAGGGCATCTTGTGCTCCTCTTTAACTCCTGGTTCCTCCTCTCTGCGAGGAGAAGACTGAGTTTCCTTTTTCCCTTCCCATTCTGAAATTTTGTCCTTGATGCTGAAAGACTTATTCCTCAAGCCAATTTTTCCAGGTGACCGTACATTCTGAGTACCTCCTACCTGTCTCCTGATGATTTTATTGTTTTCTTTGACATTCAGATCCACAGACGGGTCACTGATAATCATTTTAGGACTAAGCATGTTCTGCTGAAAGCAGTCTAGCCTTGGATCCAGCATCAAGTTCTCCAAGGCTCCCAGTGGGTTCTTCACCACAGAAGAAACCGGTTCAGCTTCAGGTGTTAAACCCAGGGCAACAGAGGCAACTTCAGAACATCTCTCACTCAAAAGTCCACACAAACGTCTTTCTAATTCCTTCACAGCTGCTGTATTGTTATCTGCAAGCTTGATCCTACATATCAAAGACAAAAGAGAAGAAATGTTCACCGCCACTGCTCACCCTTGGTTAAGCTCATCAGCTCCTCAGGCTTTACTCGTGAACCTGATAACAGCACAAGATGCTCAAACTAAGCACCTGAGAAGGGCTTAGAGGGGAGGATGCTCAGGGAAAGATCCTTCTAGCCAGAACACAATGCTCTCCTCTCATTACAAATAAGACAGAGTTTGAAATGAAGCTTTTCTCTGCGGCAGAAGTAGGGGGCAAGCAAGAGAGGTCTTTTTTGTACATCAGACATGCTGATGCCAATCAGAGGCTCATGAACATGCATGTGTGTGTGTGTGTGCGTGCAAAAGGGCAGCAGACTTTTGGACATCATCAGGCATTAAGCCAAGAAATGCAAAATGGACCACTTGCAAACATCAGCAAAATTGCCGCTGCTGAACAGAGAAAACATGACACAGTTGGCATTCCTCTAGACCCTGCTCAGAGGATCTCTGTGCATCCACCCAAATGTTCCCCAAACACATATGGATGCACAAAGACTGCACTTTTACCACCATTCCAGGTCACACATGGGCTTAGGCTCCAATGCACCAAGGCAAACTCCCAGAGCACCCAGACACCAGATTCAACATTCTCAGTTTAAATGTCTTCACTGTTTGAGTCCAAAGTGCACAAAAAATCCCCAATATATTTAGTCTAGGGATTTCCAAGTGTGTGATAACACAGTATCAATATTGTGATATTTTATTAATATAGTAAAATTCCAGCTGAACATGCAGTTATTCCAGTACATAATGTTTCTGAGCTAAAGCACTTAACCATGTCCTTGAGGTTTGCCTGGGCTTGGGAAAGAGCATGAGGACAACCCAAGGCAGTTACTGGGATGCAAACCCATATCACTAGTCCCATTAGTCCCATTTAATCACAATCCCAACACTGAGATTCCACTAGGGAAATTGCCTCATTCACTTAAAAGTGTCAAGTGTGCCTCTTCCAGAACTCGGCACTCTTGTAAGAGCATCCATGGGGATGCCCGGTGTGCTGGCAGGCCTTGAGCTTTGTCCTGGAGAGAAGCAATGCTGGCAGCCATTGCAGACTCAGCTGCAGTGCAAATTGAGCTTGGGGACAGGTTTCTGAGCAGAAATGGGACCTGAGCCGGACAGTGTTCTTTCCCAGCTTCGCAGATATTTAACTCCTGGCTGTCTCAATGACACCATGCTTTGGTTAAGAGCTGGCACCATGGTCTTTCCCAAGGAGCTGAGTATCACAGTGCCACTGGTGGATGGACTGCAGAGAAGAAATCAAGGTTGGACAGTGGGAAAAGCCTGCAATGGGTGGGCACAGTGGGGCTTGTCTGAGGAATCTCCAAGTGTTGATGATTTCAAGCACAGGCAGGGCAAACATGACCAGGGATATCATCAGTACAAATGGTCATGGCCTTGGGACAGACCTTTTCTAGCACTATGAGTCTGGGATATCATAAGTCTGACTGGATGATACAATGCACAGCATCACAGTCCAAGATGGGACCTAGGGGTTTTAACGGGTGAGGAGAGAGAGACAGTGCAGAGCAGAGAGAATGTTTCCTTCCTTTGTTTTGCTTTGTGTTAGGGATAATAAACATAAGCAAAGCATCCTGCCACTGAAACATGGAAAGCTCTCACCTCTCAACGGACTTGCAGACAGTGCTTCCAGACTTGCTGCTCACGTCAGCCGCCTTGCTAGCTGTCATCATGTCAGCACACAGCAGGGCAGCAGGTCACCTGCAGACAGACACACGGAAGAAGAATTGCTCTATGCTCAGCATCCTCTTCTTTTCCTTCTACACACACACACATATACGTATGTTTCTCCTTGAAATCCAAGAGAGGAGGTGAAGCAAGATATGACAGCTCTCTGAGGACAGCCCAGGTTTCCTCCTTTGTGAAATGGGAAGAGGGGTGAAGGCATTAACCCTCAGAAGTTCAGGGAGGACTTGACAGTTTTTGAGGGCAAAAATTGCCTGAGTCAGCATCAATTGCTGTACCGTGACTTGAATATGGAACATGTTTTATATGAAGGTTTTTACTGTTGCCAAAATCTTGGTGGATTTAGATTTTTTTTCCCCCTCGCAGAAGACTAAAACAAAAACAATTTTCAACCAACCTATGTTAAGGCCACATGTCTGAAGTGATTGCTGTGCACACAGCACTGTCACAACATTCACAGCTTGGGACAGAAAACATTTTAGACTGTGGAGACACTGCACTGCAGCCACTGGTCTTCACTCTGGTGGGTCATGTTAGGCTGCTACTGATCTCATTTCAGAGGACAATGCCCCGTGGGGGTAAGATAAATCAGTCACAAAAATGAGTTTGCCTCTTGATTTCTAGAATTCATGGAGTCACTGTCCCTCTCTTTTGAGTGCCATCATTACCCAGTCAGTGCAACAGACTCCATCTTCTTTTTATTGAGCTACAGTGCTCTTACTTGTTAAATAAAAATAGAAGAATTACTCTGTTATTCTGTAGCACCATCTCTCCCCACTTCTCAGGGTACTCTACAGCATGGCAATGACAACAGGCTCACCATCTTGTAGGCAATACTTGGAAAATCTGGAGCCTCTCAGATCTGTCCAAGGGGCTGGTCTGAGAGAGGCTGCCCCACCATGCTGGGCATTTGACAACAAGACCGGGTGCCTCTTGTCATTAAAAAAATAAAACCCACCACAGCAGAAACAGCAAAAAACAAAAGGATCTCTCATTTCCACTGTGTAAGTTTTCAGGCAGAGAAAGGAAAAAAGCAGGGGGTGGGGGAAAATCGGTTTTGTTTGTTCACAGTTTTCTCTCCCTCCCTTTATTCTACACTGGCAATGTTCCTAAGGCGAGGAGTGAACTCTGGGTCAACTCAATGTGTACACACTCGGGGCAGCTCATTGCTAACCATTTAGCAGACTCTCTTTTCCCAGACAATAAACCCCCTTGGCTTCTCTTCCTCATTAGTAACTGGAACAAACACCCACTTCACTTCTAGACACAGAACAGCCCTGCAACACTGTCAAGAAAATTTACCAGCCTGAGGAACAAAATCTATTCATCCACCCGTTAACTGTTATGGATTGAAAATAATGAAAAACTAACGATAGCTTGTGGCCCTGGCCAAAGAATGACTCACCCAGGCAGCCAAAGCGGATTCCTGCAAAGCTGCAACAGAGCCTGCTCTGCACTTGGCTTACAACATTCCCAGAGCAGGGATAGTCCCTTCACTCAGCACTCATCTAGTGCCTCGCACAGCGGGGTCAGTGCCCGCAGCTCCTTGGCACTGCCTGCAGCAGTGAGGAACACAACAACACGAGTCGGCACACACACAACCCCTGTGGCTCTGCTGAAACGTGGAACGATCGCTTGGAATGAGCTCTTCATAAGATCACACAATTTCCCCACCAGGAAACTCCATCTCTCAGCCTTTTCCAACAGTCCCCTAATAAACAGTACCTTTAAAACAAACATCTGGGTACCAGCAAATGCGTGCTGGTGCTCAGCACAGTCACACGCCTGACTCTTCCTGCAGGAGAGGCGAAAAAGAAGATAACACAGAACAAGAGGTGCACTCACTTCTTCATTTGTAGTGGATGGGACAGTGCTCACCCCATTGGTGAGCAGAAGCAATCCACGAGGCAGTTGCTGAGCACTGCAAGAGTCTCCTGTGAAAGGAGCACCACTGCAATCAGCAAGACTTGGAACCAAGGCCAGAGGGACATTTGCCCCCTCCAGGCACCACATGTGGCAGGAGTAACCAAAGCAACACACTTGCACTAGGCAGAATAAAGAGTGGCCCAGGAGCTCCCAAAGCTATGACAACAGCCAGGTACCTACAGATGCACCCACCACTTAGGGGACTAAAGTCATCCCTAGGAAATACACAGAGGGCTGTGCCTTCATCCTGAGCAGCAAGGCACACGTGGTGGTCTCAGCGTCACCTAGGGGATTACTGTAGAACATTTACTGGTTCTGCTCAAAAGAATAAATATTTATACAAACACACCAGAAGTCATGAGGGGAAAAAAATCTGGAATAAACGAGCAGAAAATAATAAGGTACCTCCCAATTAGTCTAACAGTCAGATAATTTGCTTGGGGCCAATCCCAAAACCAAATGAGCTTCAAAGGTAATGGGATCATCTCTCAGGTTAATAAGGTCACCAGAAGGGACTTGCAGGCCGGACCCACAAGCATTGCCAACACCTGACCAGAAGAAGCTGGGATGGCAGTGACAGAAAATTGCCTCCAGTAGACAAAGAAGATCTACTTTTTGTTTTCCGAGGTTTGGCTGCACAAGGCACCCAGAGTTAGTGTGATAGTTCACTGCAAAAGGCAAGGGGAACTCTTGTTCCTCCTGACTCCCTATATCTCTGCTATGATCAGCTACACACTACCCTGACTGTGTGCTGGCTCAGGCTCTCTGGAGCACCTCTGGGACCTGCTGTAGCTCACTGTGAGTTTCTGACAAAGCAGTACGTGGAAAGGATCCAACACGCACACGATCTGGTACAAGGAAGGTGATGAGGTTGTGAGGACAGGAGGGGAAGG
>NW_020955277.1:1993819-2011673 GCF_003031625.1 Empidonax traillii
TCTGCTATGATCAGCTACACACTACCCTGACTGTGTGCTGGCTCAGGCTCTCTGGAGCACCTCTGGGACCTGCTGTAGCTCACTGTGAGTTTCTGACAAAGCAGTACGTGGAAAGGATCCAACACGCACACGATCTGGTACAAGGAAGGTGATGAGGTTGTGAGGACAGGAGGGGAAGGCGGAGGGAAGTAGGAAGAGAGCACAAGGGAGTGTGTGTAGGGATAGGGAAGGGAGACCTGCCAGAGGCTGAGAAGTATTATCTGAAATGCTTTGCTTTCCTGCCTCATATACAACATGACCAGAGCCTACCAACTGCCTAGAAGAAACAAGCAGGGCTCAATTCATTTAGCAGGCAACCTGAGAAGGACATAAATCAAGGTGGTACTTCTTGACAGATTGTTTCTTTCTCTAAAAACCACACAAAAACTTTCTACCTGCAATGGGAGGTACAGCCCCACAGCAACCCCCAGCTTGGGGCCACTGCTTCTGGCACGTACATCCTGGAGCAGGATATAAAGGCCGTAAAAGGGGAGAGAAGATACTGAGCCCCGTTTGGAGAACCTTGCCACTGCAATTTATTCAGTAATCCCTGCCATTGTTTGGGTGAACAAAGCAGTCATCTGATAGCATTTCAAAATTAAACTGGGAAAGGAAGGACAGGGAAGGACGCGGGAGGAAAGAGGGAGGGGAGGGAGTTCTCAAACCTGTTGGTCAGACCCTGGGAAGGATGTGAAGTCTCCCAGCAGAAGCCTCTCGGCGTATCTCCCACACGCACCCGGCCTCACAATTCCCAGGGCCATGTGACAGGGGCTTCCTGCTACCAAGAGAAGTGAGACCTACCCCGACCTCTCTCTTCCAAACAGAGTTCCTGCCTGCTTTGTGTTCGCAAAGAGGCGTTTGTTTACTGATCTACCATTGGCATGCAGGAAACAGCCTTGACATGAGCTGTAATCATTTGTCTCCAGCAATAGCTGTTTGGCTTTCTTCTAATTTAAGTTTTCCTTCCCCGCCCCCCCCCAGTGCCCTCTTCCCCACTTCCGATCAAAACGCTTCTGGAGGACACACATCTGGTTCAGGGCACTAGATACTACGAGATGTTTCCAAAGCAACTGGTGAACAAAAAAGAGGCATGGTCCCACCCTAAAAGGGCAGACAAGTCTTTAACAGGAATACCTTCAGGAAGAGGAAGACACCAGCTTTGCCCACTGCACTTGGTACAGCCATCAGATGATGACAAAAGCCAGAGGAGCATCAAGCCCCCTGTAGTCTGTATCATCAGAAATGTACACAGGCAGCACACAGGTCATATCTGGAGTCTTGCCTCCAACAAGGTCAAGCAGTGATGGCAGCAAGCCTCCCACGCCTCCCTTCTTTGCCATTTTGTTTGTGGGGAATAAACCAAACATACCTCAAAGAACCTTGTGGTTTGGGGACGGGTATTACCAGTGCTGCGTGCTGGAGGCCGTATCTCAAGGTTTCCTTTGCTCTGTTTACTCTGCACCTCTCACAAAAACTGGATCCAGCTCCATAATTGGATACTAGCCATACTGCTGATGCATATAAACAGTAAGGCTTCACAGCACCAGGAGTGACCTGCAGCTGGTCAAACTCTCCTTCAAGAAGAAAGACGACACGCTGTGTTTCTTCTTGTTGCCCACAGAAACTGTCTCTCCAGTTACTTCAATGAGTAACTCTGAGCAGCCAGACAAAGCCTAAAAGTAACACCGTGCTGCTCCAGAGCTTGACACAACAAAGGATGCAACATACAGACAGCAACAAGGAGACAACAACATATAACGTATATATATAAAGAACAGGAAGGATGCCAAGAAGACAAAACACTAACAGGGAAAACATGAGTAAGGGGAAGCCAACAGTTAAAGCCTTCAAGGCTCCCTCCCCCAGCCCTTGCTCTGTTTAGAGCCTGTTTTCCTTTGGGGGAAGAAGCAGGCATGAGGATGCGTGCTTGCACTCACACACACACAGAAGCCATTGCGTGGGCCCCTGCGCACAGCCCCAGCACCAGGCAGCACCCCTGTTCCCAGCACAAACAGCTGCCTTCCCGAGATCCCCGGCAGCAGCATAACCTCAGGGAGCAAGCCCCTGCAGAGCAGGGAGGACGCCAGCCAAGCAGGAACACAGCTAGAGCTGAGAGGGGCAACAGGACCCAAGAGCAGATGCCCTTGATAAAATGAAATGCTTACAGGGGGGGGAGTCACTGACTCGAGGCGCCCAATGCTAACCCAGTAGCAAGGCAAGGATTTTCCCAAAACTGAGCTCAGGGTGTCTGACCCAAAGCTCCACTACATGTGCCATGAGTCCTTCCTCTGCTGACAGCAGCAACAGTTTCTCCTCACAGGACTTCTGTGAAGTCCACTTCTTTCCTCTCCCAGTCAGCCCTGCAGATGAGTGTACTCCATGGTCTGTGAGGATGGGCCACGTCTCCAACTGCAGAGCTTCTCAATGCACCCACTGAAAGCATGATTCAGCTTCCTCATGAGAAAAAACTTTTTTACCAAGAGAGTGACCGAGACTAGAGAGGTTGTGGAGGCTCTATCCTTGGAGATACCCAAAATCCAACTGGACAATATCCCGAGCAAGCTGCTCTATGTGACCACACTCTGAGCATGGGGCTGTACTTTGCCATCTCCAGGGGAACCTTCCCACCTCAGTTACTTTGCCATCCTGTGCTGGGAACTGTCAGTTTAGGGCAAGGTGACCTCTTAGCACACACCAATTGTCCTGGCCATGCCAGTCTCCTGTAGGCCACAGAGACTGAAGACACTAACAGCAGGATTGTTCAGTTCATCACATTCATAATGGTATCCTAATTGTAGATAATCAGGGCCAAGTTATTTGTTAAAGGAAAAAAAAGCAGGATAAAATTATGCAAACATATCCATAACAGACCAGTGACTGGGAAATGACACGCTCCTACAGTATCTTTTACAGCCAGATCCCACACAGCCTCCTACTCCCCTCACCCCACTCTGTCCTAACTTTTCCCTTTGATCTATCATGTCTTCTACCAGGGCGCTTACAAGGGGGTCAGGAGAATCCCACGTGTCAAAACAAACTGTATTTTCAAAAACCCCAAGTGGAATCGATGTGCCACAACCTCTCTCTTTGTGCATGCACCCCCATGTCAGAGGAACAATGCCAGGAATGCAGAAACCCAGTGCCGGCAGCGCTCAGCCTGCGTGCAGAAAAGCTGTGCTGTGTGTTATGACATGTCTTTAATTTTATGATATAATTCGGTCTACTGACCTTCTCCCTCTCTAAGCACACAGAACAAACTCTGCCTGCTTATATGTCACTAACCTGATTTAAAGGATTACTATGGTTAAAGGGACTGCTCTGCTCCACCCTTGGCTGCCAGCAAGGTGGTCTCATCCCTGCTCTTGGTAAAGGACATGCCTGATCACATCTAATGGTTGCCATTGACTAAGGGTGTGCCTACCTTTTTCCTCCCTTCTTGCTCTTGCTTTATATCAGCTCCAATGCATGTAAAGCCCTTTCAAGCTAGGATGGGCTTGCAACCTGCCTAGTTCAACTCGCTAAACCAGCAAAGAAGTAAAAGGGGGGAAAGGCAGAAAGTTTTCTGCTCAGATAGAGACACTGGTCACCTGTCACAGAAAGCCTGAGGAGCACTGCAGCACATGGAAGGAATCATAGAATGGTTTGGGTTGGAAGGACCTTACAGATCAGCTAGTTCCAACCCCACTGCCAGGGCTGGAAACAAGGGTCTGCTTGGAAAGAAGCTAACCCTCAGCAATGAGAAGAGGGGAGCCAGCAGGACCTGCTGGCGACAATATTGAGGGGTTTACCCTGGGTCTCAGTTGCAACCCTAGGCCACTTCTGTTCTCTAATGAAGCAGATGGACCCTCGAGAAACTACTCCCACCCCTTGTCCATTACTTCCATCCACCACCCATTTGCTGAAGGTTGTAGGTCAGGCTCTACAGGGATATCACCAGCACCACCTGCCTGGCACATGAAGCTGGAAGGATGGCACATTAGGGAACAAGGGAACTACTACAGATTTTAGCTATAAAAAATTCTGCTGATCATGTGTCAGCTGAAATTTTCTTCCCACAGAGCCTTGGAAAAGTTAAGGTAGAGATGACACAGGAGTGGCAGAGGACAAATTCTGGATCCAAACAGCACTTCTGTTTCAAAGCATAAGATTAGTCTTAGCAAAAGAAAAGCCTGATGTACTTCCTAAGACGGGGAAGCAGCAACAATTTTCTCCCCCAGCTTCACCCTTTGAAACAGCTCAAATATTTCAGTTGAAGGCTTTCAGAAAGTCATTCAGCCAGAGGCACAGCTCAGCATGGAAAACTGCAGACTGAAACAAAAATAAAATTTTGACCTGGAGACAGTAATTGAAAACAGGGTCTCACAATGTGAATTGTCTTCTGTTAAAGGTGGGGCTCGTTGCACTCACTATTATTAAGCTTGTCCCACATTTCCCATTGTCTTACTTTCCCTTTGTTCTTCCCTCTAAACACATAACAAACAGAAAAAAAAAAAAAAAAAAAACTCAAAGGGTTTTTGAGATCCCTTCAGTTTCCTTCACGCAGACACACCCTCAGCTGAAAAACACAGCATTTCCAGGGTTGGGGGTGGGATGTTACATGACCCTGTCCAACACAATGGCAACACTCTTTTTCTAATTCACTGTTTCCAAGCACAGATCTGGTCCTGCATGTATAGATGTATATATATGTATATACATGCATATATGCTATGTGTTCTGATGGCAAGTATGGTTTTCTATTACTGCTTACAGACATGATGAGTCTTCACTTCTGCAGGAAGCTTAAAAAATAGTAAGAAAAAATTCACATGGAAAGGAAGAAAATGATTCAGTATTTTCCAATCTGTCTGCTAAAACAAAGTCCAACTGCAATGTTTAGAGGAATTATGCATTTCAGGCTACGTTTTCTACAAGAAAGTTGTGAACAAAAGATTTTTTCAAAAAGTAATGCTAGATTGGGAAAGCAAGACCCTAAGAGGTGAAAGCAGGAGTAGAGGACATCAACAGCTCTTCTATGATGGCCCTTAGCATTACTAGATCATCTGGCATTTTAGATCTTGCGTTAGCACATGTGTGCACACATGGGGTTGTTCATCCCCTTTCAAGGTGGGATAATATTTACTGTTGTTTTGCAGCCTAATAAATGAAAACTCAGTTAGTTGAAGTCAAGGCTGAAGAAGACATTATTGGTGAAGCCTTGCTTGCTGATTACATCAGCGGAGACAGCGATTCATACCTATTTTCTTTGGCTTTGAAACTACCCACAGAGAAGACTGTAGTCAATATGGAATAAAACAAAGGAAATATGGACCGGGTTCACACGAGCACACATCTGCCAGCAGAATTGTCTATCAGCCACATGGAGAGACAGGATTCCAGCAGATGCAGTGCAGTTGGCTTCAGTCCCCAGCAAAGTCCAAACTAAACTGGCGAATACTCATTTCTACCACTGTAGCTAACTGATGTAGGTACTTTTTCTCCCTTGATAGGAATGCTGTGTTGCAAACATACCAGTCCTACTGCAACAGTAAATCACATCTAGTGTAAAAAGAATTGGAAAGAATTCAGAGTTATTATGCTTGTAAGAAAACCAAACATTTGACAGCATAGGAAACAACCTGACACTAAAAAATAGTGTTCGGCTCATGAACCACACTGGAACTCATTTTCTATGTGGTGAGATAACCTCTGCTAATCTAACAAACAGGACCCAAAGAGGTCCCTTCAAGGAGCAAAGTGTTTCCTGGCAGGAAGACAAGTTGTCTCACATTCAGAAAGGAAATGAGAGCATTAAAATGAAGAACCTCAACTTCTCCCAAAGTAAGTTATCATCAGGGAGACAAATGAAGCCTCAGCAAATCTCTCCTTCGGTGGCCTTCACCCTGTGCAGGATGCTGACTCCTGTCCCTCCTGACGAGGATTTAGCACACAGCTTCCTGAACTGTCCATCAGCACAACCTTGGGGCACCATCTGCATGCTCCATGAGACCTTCCTGTACCAGCTCCAAGTCCATGACCTGCCACTACAATCTGCCTCTATTAAGCATCACCTTCTGAGCTCAAGCGAAAAGTCACCTGTAGATCTTTCTCTTCTTTTTGGTTCAGGAGCCCCCACTTCCCTCTCTCTTGTTCAAACTCCTCTTTCCTCTCCCCCTCCCTCTCCCATGTATCTTGGCCATCACAAAGGCAGAATCTGTTTATTACAGATATTATTCTTTACAGAAATCTTTCAGCCACAGCACAGCACACCATCCCCTCGCTCAACCTTCCTCAGCAGAGAGCAGGGCCAGGCCAGCACGTGAGCTGCCAAAGATTTAGCCATCATGAGGAGGAAACCCACACAGCTCCAAAGAAGAAAAAAGAGGGCTTGCATTTATTTATTTTTCCATGAGGAAAGCTGCTCCCTGTGGGTGTGTGCGTGCATGTGTGCGTGTGTTTGTCGGGACAATAGGAAAAAGGACAGTGGAGCGGAGCTGCCAGGAAACAATCGGCCATCTGCCCATGCGGAGAGCAGTTTTTCCTTTTCTTTTGTGCTGAGAGGAATGTAGCTGAGAGCCGCCATCCGCCCGTGCTGGGAGGAAATCTGAGCACCTTTGCTTTGCCAGGGAGAGGAAGCGCGGGGGAGGGAGCAAGCCCGGTCCATGTGGTTCAGCGGTCATTGCACTCACGGCCAATAAAAGCGGGGAAAAAAGCCCTACTGAAACCCCCAAATCCTGGGGAAAATCTCTCTTCCTCCTCCACCCTTTCACATGAGGTTTGATACTTTTTCCCTCCCAGGGTGATCCCAAGCACAAGAACGGCTGCAGTGGCTCAGCAGAGGAGGGTGTCAGGAGGGCAATGGTCTGGGGAAACAAGCACAAGGGTTTCACCCTGTGTTGACAGTGGCACCCTGGATGAGAAAGCAACACAGACAGAAAATCAACTCACATCATGCCCTCTCCATAGTCAGGAATTTAGCAACCTGAGCACAAAACATGAGGAAGGAGTCTTTGCTCTTCAAAGGCTCCCCAACCCCACTGGACAAGAGCAGAGCATGAGGAGCAAGTGTATTGCTCATGACCGTCCATAAGCATTCTCCCCCATGGGCTTCAGTACAGCTTCTGACCATAAAACCATGTAACAGAGGGGGGAAAAAAGATTTGATCTCCTGGTACTGTCAGGCAAAAAATGCTGGCAAGACATCAAGACGGCTTGATGGCACATTCTTCTGCCACTTTTGTGGCAGAAAAGCCCCAGGGAAGTAAATAAATAAAACAGAGAAGAGTAACATTTTCAAAAGTAACTACACGACTTTGAAGCCTAAGACTCATTTTCACAACCAAGGATCAGATTTTTTTTAAACAAACATTCCTACTAGGCTTGCAGTTAGACTTGCAATTCCATCTCCTTATTTTAACTCCCAAGTAAGTCCCAGCTTTGACTGAACTAGCTCCACACTGTATTCCTGTGGCACTTGGGGACATGATGGAGGGGTGGACTCGGCCGTGTTAGGTTGATGGTTGGACTCCATGATCTTAGTAGTCTCTGCCAACCTAAATGATTCTATAACGTAAAAGCAGTTAACATATTCAAAGAACTGCAAGCACGCATTCCATTTTCACTGATTGAAACAGGAGACATGTCTAGATACCGCAGAGAAAATTGAGAGAATATCTCTCTGCACCTTCGTGTACCTACATACCTTGCAAACTCTGCTCCTTACCAGGTGCCAGATCCAGCTCCAAGGAGCTGGCAGAACTTGCTAATGTGGGAGGTGTCTGAGACAACAGACCATAGTCCTGAAAAAGGCACTTCCAGAAGAATTGATTCATCTAGACATGGTCTAAAGAGTTTCCTCATATCCAGCAGCCCGGAAGACAGACAGACACAGTGACTCTCTGCACATGAGCAAGTCCAAGTCACACCTGAACTGATATCTATGCACCCAGTCTCTTTTCAGAACCACGACTCGGGTTTCCACGTTCTGTTGTGACTTTTTAATCACTTTATTTCTCACAAAAACAAAACCATTGGTGTGGCACAGTGTGTGACCTGAAGCAAATTCCTTGGCTGTTTCTCTCTTGGTTGGATGAGAGACAAGATGAGAGACAACACAGAGACTTGACATGAGGAAAATTTCTTTTCACCATGAGGATAACAGAGCTGTGGAACAGCTCTGCTGTCTCCATTACTGGAGGTTTTTTCAAGATCCAACCTGAGCAAACCGGTCTGAGCTCAGACCTGAACCTCTTTGAGGAAGAGACTGAATAGAGGCCTCCTGCAATCCCTCCCAGCCTGGATTAAACTATGGCAATGTATCATTAATTACTGTAAAAGTCAGTAATCACTCTCAGTTTCTCTGTGGAAAACAACAACAAAACATCTCTTTCAAAACATTATTACTAGACATTTTCCTCCTCAAGTGATATTTTTTTGCCTTTTTCCGACTGATCAGCAAGGAAGCAGTAAAAATAAGATATATAATTATGCTATCCCTAACACATTTCCATCATCTTTTGTCCGTAATAATTCTGTAGTGCTCACCAAACTTCAACAGCTCAATGGAAGCTATTAGTGGGGTCATGAATCCACAAGTAAGGCTCTCTTGGCAAATACTGATGAGTACTGTAAATTCTCAGTATTAGAAAAGGAAAATATTTTCTTCCCAAATTCATTCAACTTTCAGAGAGATCAACATAAAAATTTTTGAAATTTTTCTTTCACAACTAACTTAAAAAAAAAACCCAAACAAACCAAACCAACCAACCAACTACAAAACAAAAATGAGAAATTCTGAAAGCATTTATTTGGGAGATTTATTTTTTCTGTTTGCTGAAGCGTTCCCTTGAGTTTCTCGTGGTAGAAAACCTAGAAACTGGAGAGTTATCAAACAGGCACAGATTGTTCACTGCTCTCTTCCAAGGGATGTGCTAAAGCAAATACATACATAAAGGCTTTAATTTCCATTGTTTACTTTCTTTTATACACATCACACTGTTTGATAACGGAGAAAAAGCAGAGCACCCGTGTACAATTGTCTCCATCGAGCCCTTATCTCACAACTGAAGCAGAGCTATTTGTACACAAGCTTCCAACCCAGAGAACGTGCATCCAAGTTTTGTATTCCAGGGTAACCACAAGGGCATACTCCACCCAAGATGTTTGGATGTTGTCCTGGACTGGGCCCCGATACTGTTTATTGTGCACAGGAAAAACTCATTACTACAAAGCCGCCAGCACTGACTGCATTTCACAAGGGCACATTTTACAGGACCCAGAACAAAGTATCAAAGTAGGAGCCTTCTGGAGTTAAACCCTTTGCGAAAGCCCTGCCCCCTGAACTATTCAATAAACATCATCCCCTTTCATCTTAAATGCTCATAAACATGTTGTTCCCAGTCAAAAGCGAGGAGAAATCCTAGCTGCACTGAAGGTATTGATGTGACTCAAGTTGTTTATGGTGTGGTTGGCACCTCACCCACTGCCCTCCTCATTTCTGCTCCTCCCCAACACAGGTCTACTTACAGAGACACAAGCAGAGCCCCCCCTGCTCAAGTCCATAAAATCTCCCTGGATGGGACAAATCTTACAGGTTCTCAAGTGATGTTAAAAGAATACAAAGGTTTCCTGCAGGGTGAGAGATGAGGTCTCCCACAGCAGAGGACCAGCACTAGGAGACAGGCGATCGACCTGTACAACACCCTGATGATATGCAGGTTCCTCTGTGAAATTCCCATCCCCTCTGTCCCAAAAGCATCAGCATTACATGCTCAGCTTTAAAGGTCTGGCTCAGGAAAGAGGCTGTCTATAAATGTTTGGGGCTTTTTTCTCCTTGTAAAAGATGGTGATTTTAGCAAATGCACATGTTCCCTAGATTAAACACCCTATGAGCAGGATAGTTAGATCCCAGAATGCTTTGGGCTGGAAGGGACTTTAAAGATGATCTAGTTCCACAACCCCTGCCATGGACAGGGACACCTTCCATTAGATCAGGTTGCTCAAAGCCCCATCCAGCTTGATCTCCAACACTTCCAGGGAAGGTGTATCCACAACTTCTCTGGGCAATCTGTTCCAGTGCCTCACCAACCTCAGAGAAAAGATTTTCTTCCTAATATCTAATATAAATCTCCTCTCTGTTAGATTATATTTTTTTAGATATTCCTCACCAAAACCACGTTCTTTATGCCAAGGTAGAAGCTGTGTTGCTTCAGTTATCCATAGCTAAGCACAGTGGATCTTTTGATAACAAACTACATTTTCTTTACTGAAAAGAGAATGTCTACAGACATAACTGGCAAACTAAACCTAAACCTGATCATTTAGGGGAAATTTCCTAAACATTTTCTTCAATTAGGAGAGGCACGAGAAGAGCTTATGTAATGCTATATTTGATTTATTTCTTGGTTGGTAAGAAAAATGTTTGGCATTCAAGTAGGCATTCTTCTTCCCATCTCTTCTGCATGTAATAACTCAAACATTCAGATTGGATAGCATCTACTTAATAAAAATCTGTCATCCACTTCTCCAAGTGGGTTTACTGCATTCATATTGAAAAGTACGACAGGGGAGAAATTTCAGCCTTGGAAACAGGTTAGCAAGAAGGTATCTTTGCTTATATGTCTTCCTAAGCAAAAATATTTTAGAGATGCAGTGTTTGTAAACACAGTTATCATACAAAACTAAGAAATCACTCTTCTTTAGACTTTCCTCAAAACTAATCTGATTTTTCATGACAGGAAAAAACAATGATGATTCCTATCTCAGGTTGTATGTTTGTCAAGACTGACTTTTTCCAAATACCGTACACTGAGATAAGAGTAAGCACCTTACATGGTAAGTATGCTCCCAGGTACCTCACATTAACATAACTTTCTGTGCAGGAACTAAACTGGAACTGTGGTCTGACCCATCTTAGCTAACTCTTGATGTTCACTGGATGAGCAAATTACCTACGGTTTCTGATTAACAAAAATAATGTTTGCCAAGTTTGATCTAAATTCAGTATGCCAAAGCTTACAAGAGTCAGGTTCTTTGTGAAATTCTTACCTACCAAAATTTAGCTAGACTGTGTGTGTGTGCTAACCCTTCCCTTCACAGGGAGCTGGAACACGTTGTTTGCTTCTCCTCCTTCCTACCACATATTTTTTGAAGACAAAAACAGAGAGAAGGGAAGAGGTGGGGCTACCCTCCATGCCACCTTTCTCCAAATAGCTCTTTATATTTTTTATTTTTTTTAATATATTTTTTATATTTTTCTTTATTCAACCACAAAACTGAAAAAGCCACAAAAGATATCACCGAAAAATGCCACAAAATTTCCTCCAAAACACCAAAAAGCCCCAAACTTCATTGCTCAGCTAAAGTTAAGGGAGCAATGATAGTTATGCCATCTAGTTATTCTGGTGATCTCATCCACACACACCTTATTGCATCATCACTGTATCACCAAGTCATGCTGCCTCTGTGAAACAACTGCTTAAGAAAAGGTGCATTACACAATCTTCTGCTTAATTCTGTATTCAAGGATTTTGTGGCAAATCATACCCAAATCTCGTCTATTGCAAAACATTTTTTACAAATTTAAAAAAAAAAAAGAAAAAGAAAGAAAAATGTTATGTGTGCAACAGAGATAATGAAACAGCAGACCTTCTGAAGGCCTCAGGAAAAAAGAACAGGGTGGTGATTACTTATTTCCAGGCCTTTTTGAAAATTACTTTTTACTTGAAAAAAGAAAGAAAAATCAATGCAATCCAAGCTCAGGCTTGATTTTTCAAAAAGCAGATCTTTCCCAGAAGCCTGAAGTAAAAACCAAACATACCTCATGCCTTTCTACAGCTTCCTGAGGAGAGGAAGGTGCTCAGCTCTTCTCCCTGGTCCCCTTTGATAGGATGCATGGGGATGGTTCAAAACTGCAGCAGAGGAGGTTCAGAATGGACATTTGGAAGCATTTTTTAAACCAAGAGGGTGGTCAAACATTGGAACAGACTTCCTGGAGAGGTGGTCATTGTCCCGTGTCTGTCAGTGTTTAAGAGGCATTTGGGCAACACCCTCAGTAACAGGCTTTAACTTCTGGTCAGCCCTGAAGTTACCAGGCAGCTGGACCAGATGATCACTGTAGGTTCCTTCCAACTGAAATAGTCTAGTCTGTTAATAGTAATCATAATGAAATTTTAATGGAAAGCTGCCTTGAGCTTGAATGACCAGAGGGATCGGGATTGACACGTGAACATTCTGGTTTGAAGGACAGAAAAGCTACAATTTGAATTTCTACAGTGGTTGCTGGTCAGTTGAAGTCCTTCACTGCTCTGACACGCCAAGTTTCTGATAATATTTCCAGATTGTTTTGGATCAGAAAAATAATTTTACCCTATGCAATCAAACATTCAATAAGTGGAACATGTCAGAAGAAGTTATTAAGCCCCAACAACTGAAAATCCACCTCATCAAATTCTGACAATATTTTATGAAAATTTGCCTTTCAGAGGTGATCCTGTTTTTCCTTGAAACACAGCCAAAGTTGTCTTTCTCTGGCTAGTGGAGGAAATCTAGGAATTTAACAGGCAAAATCTTGGTTTCCCATTGAATTTGTGTAATGTAAATCATTCCACAAGGAAAGTTTCCTACTGTGCAAACAAGAGTACTGATGGGGCAAGGTTTAGCACAGGCTGAGCAGCAATAGCTGTCAGTATCCTCCATCATCACAAGTACAGGACTGTTGTATGTGAGAGGTGACACCATGGCAAAGCTTCAGCTTGAAGTCACTCACAGTAATCTCCAGGGACAGAGACAGAAATCCGATGCAAAAACAGTTACCATGTGTTGGTTTCCCAGTAGGAAACCTCTCAGGCCTCTCTCAGAGTTTGACAAAGCTGAGAAATGGCAGCCAGCTAGATCAGAGCTTCTTACATCATCTGGAAAAAGCTCAATACCTTACACATTTCTTTACAGTAACAAATTGTCTTGTAGAATTTGACCAGGGCTTGCTGCACATGCAGCCTACTAGCGTGTCAAGGCAGGGAAAACCAGAGTCTCAGTTACCAGATCTCCGGTTCCCTGAATTCAAGACAAAAGTTCCCATGGATCAGTTGAGTGCAGAGGATGCTCCAGGGTCTGGTTTTGTCCAGGTGTTGACTTTTAAAGTGCTACATGTGCTGGTGCAGACATCCTTCTCAATTTTAGTATGGGGCATTTACTCCCCCTTGCTACTAAGCCACTCTGAGCTCTGGATAACCCAAGACTTGATTCTTACCTAAAAAACCCCATGAAGGATATATTTACAGCATGCTTTGCAGTTGAAACATGTACTTTTTTATGTGGAAAATATATACATCTTCTGCAGGGGTTTACTGTTTTTAAGGAGAAAGCTCCAATAGTCTGAAAAGTCTCGTGAAGTTCTTTTTAAATTTAGCAATGTGGTGTATTGGCTGACACTGGCAAGCAAAGTCATATTTATGAAGTGTCCTCTCAGTGCCCTGTGAAATTTGCCATTTCCTCCATGACAGACAGTGCTATCTATCACAAGAACATAATCCCCTAGGACAGGAGACCCGAGCCCCTTCGCTGCTCTCCTCTGCAAACAGATGTGTGCTCGTTCCCCAGCTCCGAAAGTCACGGCCAGCTTTTGGCAAAGAACTTTGGCAGCTGCACATCTGCAGAGGGGAAGAGCTTTCAGCAAAAAATACAGAGGGGGATCTCATCCTCCCCCCACCCCTGCCTGCAAAGCAAGCTCAGCATTTGTTCCTCTCCAGATGACACCCTGATGGGTTGATTTAATCATTCACATATGCATGCCTATTCACAATGCTTCCAAAATACCAGGGCTGTGACAGCATTTCACCTGAACTGCTCACAGTAACACTGGCTTGTCAGCAAGCGTTTGGCAAGAAGTCTCACAGGATAAGAAGAGAGAAATCAATGTTCAAGGACACTGTGAACAAAAAATGATTCTACAGAACACAAGTGGGTGAGTGAGAGACCACTTGTGATGAGGAAAACACCTAAGCGGGTGCTTAATTCTAAGCCTATGCTCAAAACCCACTGTCTTCCATTGGACCGCATGAAATCCAGTCCAAACTTCCCTGAGCAGGAATGGTGTACTGCAGTGGGAGCCAAAGTGCTCTGATGGGTGGGTCTAAGCATGCGCCGTGCCCCACGTGTCTGCTTAAATGATTTGCCAGACTGGGGGCACAGCACAAAGTATTTCAGTGTAGCAGGATCACGGAAACACTTCACCACTTTTATTCCCAAAGGGACATCTGATTAAGACACAGAGCATCGAGCCATTTGAAATTATTCTGGTTATAAAGAGCAGCAAGTCCTCACCCCCTGAAACAGTTTCTCTAGTGGATTGCCAGAGTCCCCAGTAAGTTTCTGGAAACACAACTTAAGTGCCTGAACTTGGTCAGGAGCCATCTGCTCTCTGGGATCTGCAGGATCAGGAGTCCCAGGACCTGGCAGAGTCTCAGCCAGAACTCTTTCATCCACTTCCAGGTGAGGTGGCACCTCTCCCCACTCGAGCTGCCCCTAACCATCATAAGCTCTTGACATTTTAAGCATCTGGGCCAGATTTTCAGATGAGCTCAGAGCAAAGCTTTTCTGACTGTTTCTCCGAGACCAGATTTTCTGCCAGGCAGTCCCCTGCAGATATCTAACCAAGGCAAGACCCATCCAAGTAAGGTTGGCACCACATATGCTGAAATGTTCAGCCAATCTGACTACTTACCATGATGCCTAATGAAGAGATGGGCATAGGAAAGTAGAGCTGCCAGCATCTCCTTGCAGAACCTGTCTTTACACTTAGACTTCATTCAGATCAGTAGCTCTCTGCTGCACATATGCTAGAGGGAACAAGAGCAGTGGAACAAACCTCTACCAGCATTAGCAACACTATTTTACAGAGGAGACAAGACTTGCCACGGTCATAGATGCCACACTTGAAAACCAAGTAGCACTCCTCCATCAGCTCACACGGCGGGCATCTGCCCTATTAGTGGCACAGCACCAGTAGTAGCAAGTCACAAAACCCACTTCAGACATCACAGAGCTGAACAACAGCTGTCTTACCCATCTAGCTTCCTTCCTTTTGCTTTTTACTCTGATCTTCCATCATGCATCTCAAAATCGTCTGTGCCCCATGCCCACACTTCTAGATGAGATCTTGTCAGCACTGCACATGGAGCCAACTGCATGAAGAACCCAGGGGATGGCTAGGCCCGCCTGTTAGAGGCTTTTCTCTGTGTAGGTTGGTGTTTTTATTTTAACTCCCTCTGCTTCTGGGCCCCTCTTCATCTCTTGCTCCTCCCATCTCCCTCTCTCTGCTCATGAGGACACAGTTTCCATCCTGGCTCTGGGCCAGCACAAGTACAGGCAAAGGCAGAGCTCAGGAAAAGCCATCTTCTGCTTTCATCATAGAAACACTGCCAGTTCCCAGCCCAGGAGCACAGGGCTGAGCCAGAGCTTTGGCTGCAGTGCAGGGGGACCAAGGACCAGGGACTCCTGCCGGGGTTGAACACAGCAGCCTGGCTGCAGTGCAAACCTCCTCTCCTGGCCCTCCTGCTGCTGCTGAGCTACTCGAGGCTTTACCCCCAACCCAGGAGCTGCTCGTTGGATGGCAGACACAGATCCATCTCACATTCAGCAAAGGTCATGTGTAACAGCACACAGAGGTAACATGGAACATTCAAGCCAAATGCTTGTTCACAGCAGTGATTAAAAAAGGAGAATCAGAAGAGCCCAAGCAAACCTGGCTGGCAGTGTCCCAGCACTGGGATGACGATCTTACCCAGGCCTCTGAAACGAACTACATCCTAACAAGTTTAATCAGTAAAAGCTGACCTTTAATGACCACAAACTATTGCATCTGGTCTGTTAAGTCCTTGGAAGTAACAGTATGCCAGCTACAGCTGGTTTCCCTAACCTAGGGAAGGGACGACACACTGGAGCAAAGGAGGAAGGTTATACCAGCACTCACAGTGTTCATTCCAGCAGGCCATTACTCTTTCAAGCCTCTATCCTTCCAACTCTGCTTGAATTCTCTCAGCTTTACCATGAGGCAGTACTATTTGCAGAAAAGACAGAAATTAGGTTCTCAATATATGTTATCTGCATTAAAGACAGGAGTCCCATTGCTTCAGGAATCTTGCAAGGAAGATTTCCCATAAGCCCCTTTTTGGGGTCTTTGTTGAAAACACACAGCACTCCACATTTGACCAGCAAATGATTAGGCAATTTATTTAGCTCAGAGCAGTACAAACCCAGGGGGTTTCAATAAAGGATTACCCTGGCCATCCCACCAGGATCATCCCAAGAGCATAACCTCTGTTGGCAACTGCAAGGATGACGATATGGTTCAGAGCTGCTCAGAGCCACCTCAGCACAGCAGGGACTGGGCCATCATAATGGCAGAGCCCCAAAGGTGTTGTGCTGCAGGCTCTGTGCCCTGAGTTCAGTGAGCTCCTATCTCACTGAAAGACATAAATTGAGGAAGGCTCACACGAGTGGCAGGCAAGGATTCACTGCTTTGACCAGGAAAGGACTGGGGAATTATGACTTTCACCATCACTCCACAGACACGGAGTACCTTGACCCAACAGGGTGGTGAACCACATAAAGGCTGGGAGAGATCTTGAATAGGACCAGCCTACAGAACCTTAAGTATTTACATATGACAATGAAGATGCCTTTCAGTGCTTTATGAACAGAGACTATGAACTGATCCTCAGATTGGTCTGTGCCAGGCTTCCACCAAAGGACACGGGCCTCAGCTGAAAATCTAGACTGGTAGAGGGTCAGAGGCTCCAGGGACTCTAGCTTGTCTCAGGCACCCAACTTCAAGATCACCCAAGATCCCTGAGAAACCTTTCAAAAGCACAGCCTTCACGAAGCCAGGAGCCTGGAGTTCAGTCATCTTCACTAAAACCGGGGTTGAAACCACCACCAAATGCCATGCATTTCCTCACATTTTCAGCCCTTGCTTTCATTTCCAGTAACTGATAAAGATGCTTAGAGGTGAAAACCAGAAAAAAAACACAAGCAAGAAAAACATGCTACTGTCCTTCTAACTGCACTTCAGAGCTACAATTAAGAAAACACTGTATCTTCTCCTGCCTTCTGTAGGTAAAATGCTGTTTACAGATGGTACTCCTCAGATGTGATGTTATTTGAGCTGTATCCAGGCAAAACTATGCTCGCTCATTTCTCATCTGGACTTGAATGCAACAAGAAATTTCTTTCCACCTACATCCCACTCCCTTCTTCCCCATGAAGACTCTCCTCAGTCCTTAAGGAACTGCTGTGCAAGTGCATTAAAAGTCCTATTTCAGCATTTCCTTCATAGTAGAGGCCTCTTCCAGCCAGCTCTTGGGATGCTGCCAAGAGACATATCAGCCACTAGTACTTAAATCCTTCCGCTAAAAAATGCTTCCCTAAAGAGCTTATACCCCAGTTCTGGATGCCTAAGAGCGCTGATCATCACAATTAACCAGCCTCAACAAGAGCTTAAGAGAGGTCCTTCTCCACTCTCATATACTTAATGGTGCACTACAGAGCCTTTTCTCCCCTTGGCCTGGCCTCCACTTAGCAGAGAGCAGTTTCAGCACAGTTCCAGTCAGGAAATAAATGTCAGGTGCTACAAAAGGAAGGGAGAGCCAGCTGCTTTGAATGATGCCTTTGGGGGATCCAAAGGAGCATGATGCTTACTGGGCACTTCTGAAACACCCAGCACCTCCTCATGTAGGGCTCTGTTGCGTGAAGGTTTCATTGCCAAATTTCTTAAACCCAGACAAGGACTGCACTTGCCTCTCTGCCCCCAGAGCACCCAGCAAAACACAGATTTTAA
>NW_020955277.1:2011972-2015473 GCF_003031625.1 Empidonax traillii
AGCTGCTTTGAATGATGCCTTTGGGGGATCCAAAGGAGCATGATGCTTACTGGGCACTTCTGAAACACCCAGCACCTCCTCATGTAGGGCTCTGTTGCGTGAAGGTTTCATTGCCAAATTTCTTAAACCCAGACAAGGACTGCACTTGCCTCTCTGCCCCCAGAGCACCCAGCAAAACACAGATTTTAATGCCTGTCCATAGGAATTATTAATTAGTTAGGTGGCCTAAGATCACCTCAGAAAAATACAGCTTACACAGTCTTTATTTATCATTTCCTTGTAAAAATGAACATTTCTAACACGTAAATACACCAGGCAAGCCTATTTTAAGTGCTTGACAAGTATCTAAATGGCCTTCTTGTTTTTGGAGAACAGAAAGCAGACAGAGGTTGACTCTGCAGACAAAATGTCCTAAAAGATGTCCTGAGGCAGCAAGCTGGGGACACTACTAAAAGCAGCACTTTGGGACACTCCACACACACTTGTGGTCTACAGGGAGCACTGTACTTTTGGGTCTGGGCTGCTGAACAGGGAGTAATTTCTTGCATGTCAGACCATGGACGTGCCAAAGACCAACCCTGTCTTCACTACACAACCTTCTCACCCACAGGCAGAGAGTGGTCCCAGCAGAGCTATAAATCTTTAGCCTGCCTTTCACATCTCTGGTCACTCCAGTGCCCTTTGTTTTCAGTGCTTTCTCTTCCATTTCTCAAATAGGCACTGTATTACCCTGGGAAAGACCATGGCTTTCCTCTCTTTTCTATACTTAGCATTCTCAGTTGTTTCCAAGTCTGACCCAACATGGTAGTTATCGATTTTCACATGCTGAAATACCATCTGGATTATTTTTAAAAAACCCCAAACAACAAACAAACAAACCCCTGCCCCCCAAACCCAACAACCACCAAACCCCACAAACACTATCCCAGTGACAACATTTCAGAACACAACAGAAGGGGCTTACCTCTGCAGGATGCAATAACAACTCCCTTTTTGGTGGTTCAGAAAATGGAGGCAGTACTTAATTGGATTTCACTACCACACACCAAGAATGAGTGGTCAGTAAGGTGGCAGCCAACACACAAACCAGCTTTTTAATCCAACACCAGCACCAGCAGCTCCCCTCCTGGTAGCAAATGAAAGCCCTAAGGAAATCTCTCTGGCCACCTCTTTATCCTTCCAGCTGAGCTCCAGGCTGGAGATGTTCCTTTCTAAAAGCAACAACCCTGCTTAAATGGCAAGAGCAAAGGTGGCTGGGAACACCTTAGGGTTAGGAACAAATCCCATACAGTTTGCTGACCTGTTTAGGAAACACACTGTGCTCTTCCAAAGAGCAGGATTAAGTGCCCATGCTCAGCACTTACTAGCTCCTGCAAGGCTCCAAGTAGTCAGAAAGCCATATTCCCTCTGTGACCATCCCTTTTCCAGCACCAAACCTTGATGCTTCTTGGACACTTGTAAAGTCAAAACCTCTAAAAGCATCCCAAATACACCTGGCATGTTTTACCCCCCAGTGTGCATTTGACACCCTGGGACCACAGCAGCAGCCAGCTGTAGCTTCTTCCCTGTTCTCTTCCCAGACATCGTTACCCCTCCACCAACTTCACGCCTAACCCATCAGCACCCATCGTCCCTGGGTACCGCAGCGGGAAGGCAAGCTGGAGTTTTTCTCCCCAGGACAGGTTAATATTCTCCTGGGTTCCCAGCGGGAGTCAGAAGTGCCACCCTGTTAAGCTACAGGCTAAACCCAAGGGCAGACGTTTCCTCTAGCCGAAGGTAAAGTAAGAGAAAAGCAAGCTATCCAGTGCAAAGAGAGAGAAATGGAGGGCTACCATCAGGGAGGGATTCAGGGGGTTGCCGAAACAGAGGAGAACTCTGGCTGTTTCCTCCGGTAGGGCCCGGGCTTCCCCCAAAGAATGTGCTTTGCTTTTCCTCGTCTGTTCTGTGCCGGAGACCGAGGCAGGGCTGAGTTCGCTCAGGGGCCCTGTGCTGGGTGGCGGGGCTGCCGCTGCTCCTCCGCCCCATCGCTCCCGACCCGTCCGAAGCCGCTTTCCAGCAGCTCCTCACGTCCTCTCGGCCCTTTTCCCACCGGCCGAGACCAGCTCCCGCAGCCAGCCCGGCGCTCCCGCACCCGGCGGGGTGGGAGGGAGCGGCAGCCTCCCCGTCCCGGCGGGAACGCGGCGGTGCCGGGAGCGCGGGGGCGTTCGGCTCACGGACCCCGCTCTCCGTCTCTGCCGTCGAACGCGGTACGGGGGGGGAAATAAAAGCCAGTCGGGGGGTGGGAGGGCAGACAGAATTGAGAGACTTTTTTGGAGGCGCCCCGACCCCCGCCGCCCCAGCACCTCTGCTCTACCCCCGTCCCGCCCGCCGGTCCATCCGCGCCCCACTTACCTTCCTCAGCGGAGCGGGGGGGCCGTGCCCCGGCATGACGGCGGCGGTCCCGGCGCCGGGCTGGCGGCGTGCGGACCCGCGGCTGGGGGCTCCCCGCCCGCCCCCCGCCGCCACCGGCCCCAGCTCCGGCCCTGGCCGCCCTCCGGCGGGAGCACCGCCCCGTCCCATCCCATCCCACCCTGTCCCGCCCCGCACCGCCGCCAGGGCAACCCGCGTCCGCCCCCCGCTCCGGGCAGGGACGTGTCCCGTGCTGCTCACTCGGGAAGGGGGATGCCTGGGAGTAACTGGGAGCTCTCGGGGGCAAGGGGGGATGCCCGGGGGTGAAGGGGACTGCTCGGAGGGAGGTGAGGGGGCTGCCGGTGTCCAGACCAGAAATGAAATCCCGAGAGGAGGCGCCCCAGCCGCCTTTCTGGTTGCAAACAGAAGTACCTGGGGTAACATAGAAAGTCTTTACTCGCTACCAACCCAGCACCTGTCACTGCCACGGCTTCCCGCGGCTGATCGGGTCACACACTCATAGCGGGAGAGCCGCTGGCCAGGGATGCCTCGAGCCTGCAACACCATCAGCTGATCTGAGGATGAATATTAGGGAAAAGTTCTTCACCCAGTGGGTGGCTGGGCACTGGAACCGGCTCCCCAGGGAGGTGGTGACAGCACCGAGCCTGACAGAGCTCAAGAAGTCACGGTTTGACTCCTGGGGCTGTCCTGTGCAGGAGGGCCAGGGCTCGCTGATCCCTGTGTGCTCTTTCCAGCTCAAGATATTCTATGGCTCTACGATTCAAAAGGAATGGATCTGTGAAGGCCCCCAGCCCAAGCGCGGCCCCTTTCCCTCCTGCCCCGCTCCGGTGTATCCTGATCCCAAGGGGACGCTCCCGCTGCGGAGGCGACAGCCCAGGCACGCGCCCCAGCCACGGCGCGAGCCCCGCTCCTGTCCCTTTAAGGGGCGGGGCGCGGTCGCGTTGCCGCGCGCTGATTGGTCGGACACGCCCGCCCCCGGCAGCCGGTGCGGGGCGCGGGAGCGCGCGCGGTAGTGGCGGGAACGCGCGCGGTGCTGGCGGCAGAGCGCGTGATGGTGGCGGGTGGTGCCGCGCGGCTGCTGCCGCTCCCGAT
>NW_020955277.1:2015757-2016052 GCF_003031625.1 Empidonax traillii
TCCCTTTAAGGGGCGGGGCGCGGTCGCGTTGCCGCGCGCTGATTGGTCGGACACGCCCGCCCCCGGCAGCCGGTGCGGGGCGCGGGAGCGCGCGCGGTAGTGGCGGGAACGCGCGCGGTGCTGGCGGCAGAGCGCGTGATGGTGGCGGGTGGTGCCGCGCGGCTGCTGCCGCTCCCGATCCCGCTCCTCCCTCGCGCCGCCGGGACCAGGATCAGGGCAGCGCTGCCCAGCCGGGCGGCCGTGGGGCGCCCCGGGCTGCGCGCCGGGCGCTGGAGCGCCGTGGCCTTGGCCGTGC
>NW_020955277.1:2020601-2021521 GCF_003031625.1 Empidonax traillii
GTGAGTGGGCTCAATGTGTCAGATGAAATGCAGCTGATAACTGCAGCATTGCGCTAGGGTGATGGCAAACCTCCAGTTCTGATTCCGTGGAATATGACAGGCTCTGAAACAGCTTTTACTACTCAGAAAAGCAATGGTGAAACTAAAATAGTTTTACGCTAACACTGGCTTCAAATTTTAGGAGTAGAAAAGAATTAAAGAGCAAAGAAACAACATTATGTCTTTAAGTAAAACAAATACCTGTTTTTTGAGTACTCTGTGCAGTTCTAGTCCCTCGCTGTCCAGGACTCTCCAGTTCAAGGGCTGTAATGGAGCTAGAAGAGGTGCAGAGGAAGGCAGATAGGATGATTACTGGCATGGAATGGCTTCCACACTGTAATGGTGAAATAATTTGGACTCTTAACTCTGGAAAGCAGAAAAATGAGTAGCTTATGACAGAGGTAAATGCAGTCATGAGTGCACAAGAGTGAATATTAGCAGAAGTCTTTTTTTCAGGCAACACCTAAAAAAAATGTTTTCACACAACTAATTATTTATATGGTAGTTGGACAAACTAATAGGAAAAATTCATGAAATACGAAGATAACCTTGGGGCAGGAAGTCCTGCAGTCCCAAATGGCCAAGAGATTTAGTGGGGAAGTTCTGTTTTGTGCTTGCCCTCTTGCCACACCTGCTAGCAGAGTCAGAGAAGGGCTACGTAGATTTGTTTCCTCTTAACTTGTTTTTTTTACTTTCAATACAGTTGTAAGATGGATTGATGTCCTGGATTAGACAAACTTAACCATTTACTGTAACTCTTGGCACTGAATGGCAACTGGCCTATTCTTACTGCATTTCTCTTTGCTAAGGCCCACTGGTGTGCTCTCAGTTTAATTACCAAAGAGCACCTCCTTTCAGGTCAGCAATGATAATGTCGAGTG
>NW_020955277.1:2024432-2025250 GCF_003031625.1 Empidonax traillii
TCAAGCATTGGAACAGCCTACCCAGAGAGGTGGTGGATTCACCATCCCTGGAGGTTTTTAAGCAGAGATTGGATGTGGCCCTTAGTGCCATGATATAGTAATTGGAGTTGGATCAGGGGTTGGACTTGATGATCTTGGAGGTCTTTTCCAACCCAATCTATTCTATGATTCTATGATTCTATGATTCCCAGCTGGGACTCCTGTCTGTCCTGCCTGACCTCCAGCAAACACACTGGGTTGCTCCACACAGCTCTGCTGACTCCCTGCCATGTCAGCACAGCTGGTCTCCAGCAGAAGCCTGGAGTGCTGTGGTGCTGCCAGGGGAAACACACCGTCATTAGGAATGGTGGCAAACAGACCTCTGCTGTTTGCCTGGGAGTTTTGGTGAGGGCAGGTTTGGTTGGAATGAGCTTCTCTTAAGACTTACCTGTCCTCTAGATCTTTGTTGACAACTTTGTCCATGCTGACCTGCACCCTGGGAACATCTTGGTTCAAGGCACGGCCCGCGTGAGCACCAGCTGCAAGGAGCAGACGGCCCTGGTGGACCTGTGTGACACACTCGTGGTGGAGGTGCAGCCGCCCCTGCGGCAGCTCTGCCTGGTGCTGCTGGATGCAGGGATCGTGGCGGAGCTGCAGAGTGCTGACATGCAGAACTTCCGGGCAGTTTTCACGGCTGTGGTCCAGGGACAGGTGAGGCCTCTGTCGTGGGGCAGGGGAAGGGAGACGGCTGGAGAGTCTGACAACCCAAGGGAGAGTTTT
Organism: Empidonax traillii; assembly: GCF_003031625.1. NCBI lineage: Eukaryota > Metazoa > Chordata > Aves > Passeriformes > Tyrannidae > Empidonax > Empidonax traillii. Next base: position 2,025,192 of record NW_020955277.1, read on the forward strand.
CCCTGTATTTCCACTTAAAATCCTGCCTAAGAGGGGCAAGGAAACTTGCTAGCATGGAA
>NW_020955277.1:2028813-2029361 GCF_003031625.1 Empidonax traillii
TGCTGTTTTATGGTGATTATAAAGTAAAGGTTAATGGCATATAAATGAAGTCTGAAAAATAAGTTTAGGTTCAGCTCAATATATTTCACGTACTTTCCTTTAATCACTGCATATTCCATTTCCAAGTGCTTAAGGATAAAAACAGCAGTAAGGTTTAATATCTTTTAAGCTTCAGACTTCTTGTTTCTCTAAGTCTAGTTAGACCTAAAGTCATAAGTAGGCAAACCATTGTCCTGACTAGCACATGATTTTATGTAAAAGAGAATTCAAACAAGACGAAAAGCGAGCAACCCCAAAAGCATCACATTAAAGAAAATCTCCATGAGCTGCCAGCACCCACTTTCCATCAGTGGGGTGTGTGCCCTCTTCCCTTCCCACCTGGCTCGGGACAGAGGTGCCAGACACAGCCTGGGCCTCGCCCATCAGTTATGCAGGTCTTGGGCACAACCACCCGTGTTCCTGCCAACTTTTCCAGAGCCCAAACAGAGGGTAAACCAAATGATGGAATTCCATGTCCAAAATGCAAAACTCTGCCTCACATGCAGTTT
>NW_020955277.1:2031307-2038649 GCF_003031625.1 Empidonax traillii
GGGTCACGGATTTTTTGGTCTTCTTTTTCCATCTTCTGATCTTCAGTATCTGCTCTGGAACACTCTCACTTTGGCAGCCTGGCCCTGGTTTTGTTGCTTGTCCTGCTCCCGTGATTCTTGATCCAGCATGTCCTGCTGTGACTGCATTCTGCTCCTCAGAAACTCCTACATAAAGATATTTACAATTGTACAGTCAGCTTACATGTCAAATTTCATCCTCAGTTTTCATCTGTGTCCAGCTCTGTGGCCCCCAACATAAGCAGGACATGGACCTGCTGGAGCAAATCCAGAGGACGGTCACAAAAATGCCCAGAGAGCAGAAGCACCTCTGCTATGGAGACAGGCTGAGAGAATTGGGGTTGTTCAGCCTGGAGAAGAGAAGGCTCTTCTCCAGGTGCTTAGAGCACCTTCCAGTGCCTAAAGGGGCTACAAGAGAGCTGGAGAGAGACTTCTTACAAGGGCTTGTATTGATAGCACAAGGGGGAATTGCTTTAAACTGAGAGTAAGTTTAGATCAGATATTAGGAAGACATTCTTTAGTGCGAGGGTGGTGAGGCACTGGAACAGGTTGCCCAGAGAAGTTGTGGATGCCCCACCCCTGGAAGGCTGGGTTGGACAGGGTTCTGAGCAGCCTGGTCTATCTAGTGGAGTATGTCCCTGCCCATGGTAAGGGTTTTGGAACTAGATGACCTTTAAGGTCCCTTCCAATCTAAATCATGCTATGATTCTATGATCCTCACTGGTAGAAGTCAGAAATGGGTATAATCTATGGAAATTCATTCCTTGCATGGAGAAAGACTCCTTCTATGGCAGAGATGGAGAATTTGACTTCTCATCTTTCATCTTTAGACACATGTTAAAAAAGTTACCCTTTAAACCCCTAGATTATATAGTTATATTGGATATAAAGCAGGTGAAAGACAAATACTCCAGATGGTGCCACTGCTGGTAACATAGCAGAAGGGAAAAATCATTTCTGGAATTGCCCTTACCAGCCTTTCTCCCTCTTCTTCAAAGCTCCTTTCATTGCAATCTGCCTGCAACTCCTCTCTCTGTGAACGCTGTGTCTTTAAGAACTGAAGCCTCTGACTTGCCTTCCTCTTCCCCTCCTCTCGAAAGGAGGATTCCTTCCTGCTCCTCTCAGCCCCAGCAGCCTGGAGCAGTGCCATGTGCTGCAAAGCTCTCTCTTTGTGCTCCAGCTGTTTCTCCAGCCCTTGCAATGTTCTCTGACGCAACCGTTGCCTGTTTCCAAAACAAAATTTCTCAAATTTCTCATAAAGAAAGAGCAATAGAAAAGACAGTGCATGAGACACAAAGCAGATATTCTGGCAATGTGTGCTCAGTTAATATTCCAGGGCCCTTTGTTAGGTTATGATGGTTAAACCTGTGTCCAAAACAGAGGTAGTAAAACTCCCAAATGGGCTGGTGCCTGCTGTCAGCTCACTGCAGTCATCTGTCCATCTGACTACATAAACCTGGTGTGGCCAAGTGTTGCTGGCCCTGAAGACCAGGAATCAGGGAGATGGATTGTGCAGACAGGGCTATAGGACTGATCCAGACAACTAGGTGCCTGTGCTGCTGGTGGAGCCCCTGAGACAACAGAGAAGAAGGCACAAAGTGGGTCATGGGAGTAAAGCAAGGTCCTGCTCAGATTCAGTGGACTGTGGGGCCAGAGAGCAAGGATTTCAGAGGCCCAAGGCCCTTTGGTCTGAGAACAAGATTGAAGGGAATTCACCCCTGGAGGTAACACTAAAGGCTACGGGGTCCATGTGCACCCGTTCCCACATACCTCAAGAACCATCTTTTATTCCCACTAGGGAACCACTGTGACCCCTCTGCAGAGTCTGTCATAAAGCACAAGGTGTGATGTTCAGAAACTGAAGGACAGCACCAAGGAGCAGATGTTACCAACCTTCCAACATCTACCACAAAAAGCAGGTAGCTCCCAGGCATCACCTCTGGTTGTCCTTGTGCAGCTGCTGCTGGATGCCATCTGCCTCTTGCTGCTGCTCCCTCTTCAGCTGCCTTGGTTCCTCTTTCCTCCTGTTGTGCTCAGTCTGGGCTCTGCCGAAGTCCATCTCTTTCCATCTCTCCTGAGATGCACCATTAAGGATTGATTTCTAAGTGAAAAAAAGCCAACCCAAACCCTTAAACCCATCAGTGTGTTTTTCTAATGCAAACTGTAAACACACAAAACCAGAACAGCTTAGTTCTAATGTCACTCTTGAGGTCTGGAAGCTACACTGGCTCATGAATACTGCAGTTGCTTCCCACCCATGAACACCCTGAGGGTGATGTTAAAACCTATAGAAAACACTAGGCTTAACCAACAAAGGGGTGCCTGACAATCCACTGTTCTGCTTGTTCTGGTATTGAGCCAATGCTTAAAGATGCCCAATCTTTGTGTCAGCTTTCATGTTTCAATGAAAAATCCAGGTTCTGAACACAAATTATATTACATATTCCTCATTAGATTTTATTAGAAAGAGAAATACCTGCCCCCCTCTGGCCAAACACAAAATATTCCCTGAGTTCTCTGCAGGTGTAGCAACTCTTCACCTGTTGTCTGAGATTTCTACTTACGCTCAAGCAGTTTTTGTGTGTTCTTCAGCAGTAGCTGCATTTCAGTGCTGGGCAGTGCTGCTAATTTGTGTTTTTAAATGCACCGTGTTGTGGAAAAATATGAAGGAGTACCTACAAGGCTCCTTTTCACAGCCAGTGTGAACTGTTTCTTTCTTTTGTACTCCCTACAGTGCCCTATATGAGGGAAGGAGCAAGGAAACACCACCAAAACCTTAGGCATGCATTCAAGTTTACATTCCTAGAGCTGTTTGGGGGTGGAACAGAGTTTCCACAAAATATTTTCCTCTCCTTCCTCCTATTCCCAGATGCAGTTAGCACGTTGCTGCTGTTAGCTGCTCCTCAGCAAACAGAATGCGACCTCTCCAGTTCTTTCCAACTCTAATACCACAAGCTGAAAAACACTACAGGACCTTCAAATAAGATCCTGCCAGTCTCACATAGTATTTTGATGGGTTTCTCTTAACACAGTGATCTGTATGGCTTCCCAGGGGCTGTAAACAGCTTTGTTCTTCAGTATATTGCTATTCCTTGGGAAAAAAAAAAAAAAAAAAAAAGTACCTTGTGGGTGTTTGTGTTTAATGACATACAGGGGGAGAGATCAAAGAGAGAATCAAATGTATTTTATAGGTGGGAGGTAAAAAAAATGGTGTTTTCCAACAGGTAAAGTACTGGCCTAAGGTTTAGAAGACAAAGTTCCACTTCAGTCCTGACATGCACTCTCTGCTGTGGGATTCAGCTGACTATCCAGATTTTCTCTTTTTTGGTATCTATAAAAGAGGAATCAGTTTTTTGCTGTCCAGTAGAGCTGGCAGAGAGTTTTATTTAGAAAATATTAGATCCAAAATAAAAAAAAAAAAAAACCTCTATCAAAAGTGCTGAGTAAAAATACCAGAAGTGCCCTGCCCTGTACAACACAGATTCCCAAGTGGAAGCCTAAAGTTTCTATTTGTGCATAACCATTATTCTACACAGGCATAATTTTTGTTGCAGCAAAAACCTTTGCAAGAGATCAAAGGAAAGAACATTCTCACATGACATAAACAAATCTCCTGATCCTAAAAGCTAAATCTGGCTTGGACCAAATACTTACTGTAATGCTTTTGTCTTTCAGAAGGTTTAGAAGTTTTGTGGATCTCCTAGCCAGCACACTGGTGGTACTGTGTGGTCTCTGCACACGTAGAGCTGATTTGATGGTCAGGCTGTCTCTCTCTAGTGATTGATTCACTTGGTCAAAGAAGCTTTGGCGCCTGAAAGGAACCAAAGCACTGGTTCCCAGGGAAGGGCTCCTTGGGGAATGCTGGACTGGAGCTTCTGTCACTCTGGACTCAAAAAGACCTTGCAAATAAATTAGGGTAAGGACATAGGAGAATATAGGAAGCTTATAAAAAGAAAGTAAGTTAAAAGAACAAAAGGTCTTCTCATATAAAATATATTCAAGTAGGACTTTTATAACATTTTCCTCTGAGGGACATTTTTTAGTCTTCACAAAACAGATCCCAGCTTCTTTCCAGAAACAAGCTTGCTATTGCAGTCAGGGAAGAGTTTTGCCTGGTAACACAAGATTTCTGAGTGCATTTACAGCTACTCAGGCTAAGGGATTGTTTACGTGGCATTTCACAGACAGACATGAGCTGCTCCAAGATGAGTGAAAATGATAAATCTCTTGACAGGGCAAAGCCTGAGCTGTACATCCTACTGAGAGCCAGGAGACATTAGCTTGGGCACAGCACTGTGCTAACACAGCTTTTGGGTAGCTGAGAACATGAGCAGAGTTTGCTCACACCCTTCTGCTAAAGACAGTGCAGACCTGAGTGGCAGCTGTGGCACGGAACGATGATGAAACACCAGCTGGGAGGAAATGTGCACCCCTCCATGACTTTTCATTCTCCCCCTACCAGCAGTGCCACAAAGCAACAACAGAGAAAGCTTTAGGCTTTCAGAATCCTCACCTAAATGCCTGCCATTACCACAAAACTAAAAATGAGAACAGCAACAAATTGATTAAAATTGTGATCCAGCCCCTTTTGAATGTTAAGGGAACAAAAGTTTACTCAATGACAAGCAATAGTTTTCAGCACAGATAAGAGGAGTGTTCTGTAGAACAGTCCGGGTGAAATCTTTTTGATACAGACAGTAATAGTTAATGCTATTATAAAGATTAATTTTTAAAGTAAGGAAATTTTATAATAAATAGTATTTATACTGAGCGTTATGATAAAGGTTAAGAAAACCCAAAAGCTGCTACTGCAGTAGATGTAAAAAGCAAAAAAAAATTATCTCCATCCGAAAATTCTTTCACCTTGAGATGATGAACAACTTCTCAAACCAAAGCACTATTAATACTATAAAGATACTACATAATCATGGCCATAGTCACAGCGTGGTACTGTGGCATTTCCTTTTGAAGCATCAACAGTTATGGGAACAGATCTTAGACACAACGACCTGCTGCAGTGATATTGTGTGGCAAGTCTTACGTTTGGGTAAAAGAGCTACAATTTCACTACCATATTCATGTTTAAAATTAGCTCCAGTTTCAGTATCCTGCTGTCTGCTCTCTGGTTCCTCCTTGTGATCTGTGTCTGTGTTGACAGCGGTATCAACCATAGCATGAGCCATCTCCCTCTGAGCACCCTAGAAATAACAAGAAATGCATTCATAATTAAGGAAAAGAATAGGTTAGTTTCACGAACTTGCAGCAGAAGATCCTAAGTCATAACTGAAGTTTAAGAAAATCAAAAAAGACAAACTCTGGGGGGGTTATCTGGGGGAGTTCTTTACTAAAGAAACAACTCTTAGGTAATTTCTGATCACTTCATGGGTTTGTCTACATCTTCAAATGACCTAAAACTGGCAGTACTTCTGCCTGGAAGGGTCAGTACAAAAGAGATCAGGCCAGAGGAGCTCTGGCTGAAAGACAGTCCTGTTTCTGTCCCCTGCCAGAAATCAGGATTCTAACCCTTGCAGAGATAAGCTTGGCAGTAACTGGTGCACATGATCCTCCTTACTGATTCTCGCTCTGTTAACAAGCACCAAATCAACTGCTGAGGATAACTTAAGTCTCTTATGGTCTTTGGTTGAGAGAGGGGACACATCTAACAGGGTGGAGAAGTACCTTAATAGAATTATGCAAGAGACTGTCTTGGTATGGAGTAATCCTTACTTTAATCCTTATCCAGTGTCAAGTCTTTCATCTGACACTTTTTCCTGCCTTTACCTCCTTCACACAGCAGCAGCATGTAGAGGAACTGGGCTATGCAACACTTCTTATATTCTGCATTCATGGAAGAAATTCTAGAAGCCTGCTCCAGCCAGGGACAATGACAGCTTTTAACTCTTTCCCTGGTCAAAGGATCAGGAAGACAGTGCAAAGTCTCTCCATTCTTTAGCCAGCATATATAAGGGCCAGGCCTAAAACCTCTAGTAATTTTTTGGTACCAAGGGCAGTAAACTTCAGGTAACAAAGCAGATATTTATGCAAACAGCAGACCACATATTGACAGAAGAGCCAGGGTGAAGCATTTTTTACCTTCTTAGGTTCTATAATCTCATCGTCCTCTTCCAAACAAGACCAAACATCTTTTGGAACATTTTCTGTCTCTAACCTCGTCTCTTCCTTTTTCTCTTCCTCTCCGGAAACACTTTCTGAAGATGTAATTCTCAATTCAGACAGTTCCTCTTCTATTTTCTTGTTGAGCTCTTCTCCAGCCAAGCCTGTTCCTGGGATGAAGGCATTTCCCTGATGCACTTTACACCCTGCAGGCCGTGTGGGTTCCCAGGCTGCCAGGCAGCACTGGGGGAGCGAGGTGCACCCCCAGCTGCACTTAGCACATGGATGAGCTGAACACAGACCCCCTGGCCAGTAGGCCAGGTCTGAGTGACCCGGTCTGTAGCGTCCTGAGGCTCTATAACCCGGTGTCACGATGTACGGGTAATGTAAACTTGAATCTACCACCATCTGCCTGGCCGCTAAAGGCATCTGCACTTCTAGGACGATGCGTTCACTTAAGGGCAGAGGAATCCGCAGAGCTTTGTCAGAGGACACCTCCTTGGTCTGTCCATTCCAGAAATTCACAAGGACTCCACTTCTGTTGTGTGCTGTGGGTATAAAAAACAAAAACAAAGCCGGGCTTAGCAAGGCCGGGCTCAGCAAAGCCAGGCTTAGTAAAGCCAGGCTTAGCAAAGCTGGGCTCGGCAAAGCCGGGCTCGGCAAGGCTGGGCTCGGCAAGGCCAGGCTCAGCAAAGCTGGGCTTAGCAAGCCTGGGCTTAGCTAGGTCAGGCTCAGATAGGCCGGGTTTAGCCCGTGGATGGGATCAGCAAAGCTGGGCTCAGCAAAGCCGGGCTCGCAAGGCCGGGCTTGGCAAGGCCGGGCACAGCTAAGTCGGCCTTGCCGAGCCCATCCACGGGCTTAGCCCGGCATAGCTAAGCCAAAAAATCCGTGACCCTCCAGCAGTAGCTCAGAGAACAGACCCTTTGGCTGCTCCGGGCATCCCTGCTAGTGTAAGGAAGCTGCAGAGTAGGGGAGAGGCCCTCGAGCAATTCACAGACCTGGTCTTTGTCTTGTAGGTGTGACTCGATGTGCCACAGTTGTGACAAGTGGAATTACAATTCCCAGAGAGGTCTTTAATCTCCCTTTCATTGCAGCCAGAGTGCACTTCCACAGCTCTGTCCTTTACATGCCTTTCTTTCTGGAGTTACTCTTCTAGTTCACCAGCCTGGGCTTCAGGTAAGTGCAGACCTTCTACTGTCAGGGTGTAGGT
>NW_020955277.1:2039732-2043424 GCF_003031625.1 Empidonax traillii
CACAGAATTATGCTAAAATAAATACAATATATGTGATACCTTGTTTCGAGTAATGCCCGGAACCAAACTAGATACAAAATTTAAATGTTGTTGCCTGACATTCTGTGTATACTTAGAAACATGTTACACCTTTTGTGGCACACTGCTCAACCAAAAGTGTGAGTGTAAAAAGGTATGCTCTTTACAAGAGTGCAGCACCAGTGATAATAGCAGTTCCTTAAGAAAAAAAAAGGTAAAATAAAGAAAATTGTACAAGGGAGCTCCTTTGAAATCCTGCTTCTGCTCTCTGCTTAGCTGTTGCTGGCTGCAGGCCCTGCTTAAAGCAAATCCTAACCAGCTGAAGTTTGTGAGTTTTCTTCCATTGGGAGAACTTTCTGTTTTATTGCTGTTTTTCTTCCTTCCCCCTTCCCCCGCCCCATTCCCTCTCTCCTTTCCCAGTGTGGGAAGAGAAGGGGAACTGAGTTGTTCTTTTTGGGTTTTGGTTTGTTTATTTTCTTTCCCTCTGACATACCAGGAGAGTGTTGTTTTTCCCTATCCCACATGGCAGTGACCTGGGATCCCACAGCGCCGCCTGGTGACGGGCACGGGACATTACAAGTCCTGCACCTCCAGTGATCCAACAGCGCCACCTGGTGGCTACTATAGGACACTACAAGTTCTACATCTCCGGTGATCCAACAGCACCACCCGGTGAATGGTACAGGACATTGCAAGTTTTGCATCTCCAGTGACCCGACAACCCCCCCTGCTGACTGTGGTTGGAACTGCACCAAAGGGTGCAAAAAAAATTGAACTGTTTTACTCTTCCTTTTGCCAGTTTATCGGTTTGTTTTGGAAGGGGTTATTTGTGGGTATAGGAGTGTTGTTTGGTTGTTTTATTGTTTTTTTCTCGTGTTTCTGTTAATACACATATACTTTTTAATAAAGGGCTGCTATTTTTCCCTTTTCCATAATTTGTTTTCCTTCAATTGGAGCCTATTAATTTTGGATTTATAATTGCCTAGAAAGAGAAGTTTGGGTCTTTTCTCTTAACCCATCCTCAGCAAAAGACCCTTGTCTCATTTAAACTGGGACACTAGGTCGAGCTAAGCCCATGGACGGGCTCGGTAAAGCCGGGCTCGGCAAAGCTGGGCTTTGCAAGGCCGGGCTCGGTCAGGCCTGGCTTAGTTAAGCCAGGCATAGCTAGGCCGGGCTTAGCTAGGCCCATCTTAGCTAGGCCAGGTTTAGCTAGGCCTGGCTTAGCTAGGCCGGGTTTAGCAAGGCTGGGCTTAGCTAGGCCAGGTCAGCAAGGCCAGGCTTAGGAAAGCTGGGTCAGCAAGGCTGGGCTTAGGAAAGCCGGACTTGGCAAGGCCGGGCTCAGCAAAAGCGGGCTCGGCAAGGCTGGGTTAGGCAAAGCCGGGCTTGGCAAAGCCGGGCTTAGAAAAGCTGGCTTAGCAAGGCCTGGCTTAGCAAAGCTGGGCTCAGCAAAGCCGCCTCAGCAAGGTCGGGCTCAGCAAAGCCGGGCTTGGCAAAGCTGGGCTCGGCAAAGCCGGCTCAGCAAGGCCGGGCTCAGCAAACCTGCACTTGGCAAACCTGGGCTCGGCAAAAAATTAGCAGCAGAAAGCTGGAGTCAAAATAATGACTTATGTTTCAGACAGTTTTGTAACAACTTTGATGATTTTTTTTCTTTATGGGTTTAAAATGTCACCTTCTTTTGAACTTCTTATGAGGAGACGGGAGATAACAAAATTCTCACTTGTCGCAGTGAGGCGGGATTTTATGCTGAAATAGCAGGGAACTAGACTGATAGGCAATCAGGTGAATACTCATGAGGGCCAGGAACATTTTTTGCTTTGCGCTGGGAGGGTGCCATGCCCAACCCCCAGCTTTTCAGGAAGTTTTGACTCACAGAATAAAGCAAACACACATTCTGGGAGCTGCATTAATTCTGAGACTGAAAAAGAACAGGCTGCTTAGTGCCAACAACACAAACACAGTGAAGAGAACCCAAGCAGCAGGTGGTGAACTCTCTGGGATGGAGACTGTTCCCTTTCCCTTACAGTGACCAGCCCTTATGGTGAATCCAGCTCTACTAAGAAAACCAAAACACCCCGTACCTAAATGTTCCTCCTTGTTCTCCACAACCTTTAGCACAGTGCCGGGGCCAAAACGTTCAGCTCTAGCCTCCCACGGCGCCAAGACCCTGTCTCCAGGAGTGAGACGCTGTCTCCTGGCATCCTCGTAGTGGAGAATGTCGTAGATAGGTGTTTCCTGCAGGCGGAGCTGTACCTTGCCTTTCCGAGCACGACTTTTGTCAAACTCAATTACAAAGCATTCCCTGGAGCCCTACAAGAGTAAAACATGCGGTTTGCAAGGCAGACATCTGGGTCCAATTAACGGCCAAACATTAAGCGCTAAGAGGGAAGTGGCAGAAATCCCAGGAAGCAGGACGTGATCTGGAAATGCAGTTTTCCTCTTCTACTAGATTTTTCACTGCACTGCATCCATATTGGAATTTAAAAGTAAATAAAACGCTGGGGTTTAAGGGGGCTCACAGCCCTTCTCTTCCTTTCGCTTTGGATTTAGATTTTAGTGAAAACACATTTAGCGTGCTAAGGCAGAACTTCACCAGGAAAACCTCCCACAAGAAAGTGAGTAGCCAAAAGAAACTGCTACACATGATGCAGTTCTCTACACAGCAGTCAGAAGGGTAACAAACCAGTAAAATGTCATAACTGTCAAAAATTGAAATGTTTTAATTTAAGCCTTCAGCAATGGGTATGGGGAAGATCTATTACTGAAATCTCAGCCTTGTCTGCAGATCTGTGAGTGCATTTACACAAATAATACTGTCCCCATCTGTACCACTCCACACTGGAGCTTAGAGACTCACCTACACTAACAGTTCAGTTAAACAAGCTGCAAACTGTGAATGAACTGGGTTTTTAAAGAAAGCCTGCATCCAAAATCACCCCGCAATTCCCAGAAACATAGATGGGAGAGAATGAGGAAAGCTCTCAGTTTGGTAAAGAGGAAGTGAGCCCTGGAGACAGACATTTTGGATTAATAGTTGCTACTGGGCAGAAGCAGACAACAGGGATAAGAGACCTGTTCTGTTTGTTTCTGAATAAAACCTTTTTATAACTACAAAAATGGACTGATCTCCAGGCTCCTTCTTCTTGCAGGGTTCCTCACAGTAAACAGCCAGTCAGCACCAGGTGATCAGGTAACAGATTAAAGTAGGATGTGGGTACACAACAGGGGTTATGAAGTGCCCTGTATCACAGGAGAGCCACCCCACAACAAGGACATGTGACTGGTGAGGAATGAGGACAACAGGGAAAAAAACCCACCAATGCTCTTACAGCACAGTTCCCAATAAATAGTTACCTTCACCTCTTGGGCAATGTGGCCCAGGTAGTAATAGCCATCAGTTTCTCTCCTTGCCAACACACGAGCCCCCCTCACTAAACGGGAAGCCTCTGGGGATGAATCAATGAAATGACTTTTTGCTGAGGGTATCGAGGGTGCACAAAGAGGACACAGGTTCCATGCACAAACAGGAAAGCTGTGGAAAAGAAAAATACAAGAAGTAATAAAGACCTTGGCAACAGAACTTCTGCAACTTACTGCAATGAAAACAAACTAAATCAATATGGACCACACCCCCCCCTGCAATAACTGTCTTTGATTCCTAGCTTTTCTCCTCTCTG
>NW_020955277.1:2043445-2047563 GCF_003031625.1 Empidonax traillii
GGTGGGCTTGGGTTTCTGTTTGGCATACAGTCTGGCTGGCAGGCTGGCAGCCTCCAAAGAGGGTCAGAAAGATACTCGGGTACCTTTCCAGGTAGGGCCCTTGGTTACAATAACCACACCTTTTGGTCTTTGTGAATAAATGAGGAGAATGCTACAAATGAATTGGTAAACTGATGGTTAACAAAACAGTGTCTGTGTCACAGGGAATGCTGTTATCAGCTCTGGATAACCAGAAATGTACCTGTTCTTTTCAGAGGGATATTTAGGGAAGGAGAATGGATGTGGCAAAGTTTATTTGCTGGAACTCTCAGGGCTATTATGGAAACATGTTCTTATTTTACACAGAATTATGCTAAAATAAATACAATATATGTGATACCTTGTTTTGAGTAATGCCCGGAACCAAACTAGATACAAAATTTAAATGTTGTTGCCTGACATTCTGTGTATACTTAGAAACATGTTACACCTTTTGTGGCACACTGCTCAACCAAAAGTGGGAGTGTAAAAAGGTATGCTCTTTACAAGAGTGCAGCACCAGTGATAATAGCAGTTCCTTAAGAAAAAAAAGGTAAAATAAAGAAAATTGTACAAGGGAGCTCCTTTGAAATCCTGCTGCTGCTCTCTGCTTAGCTGCTGCTGGCTGCAGGCCCTGCTTAAAGCAAATCCTAACCAGCTGAAGTTTGTGAGTTTTCTTCCATTGGGAGAACTTTCTGTTTTATTGCTGTTTTTTTTTCCTTCCCCCTTCCCCCGCCCCATTCCCTCTCTCCTTTCCCAGTGTGGGAAGAGAAGGGGAACTGAGTTGTTCTTTTTGGGTTTTGGTTTGTTTATTTTCTTTCCCTCTGACATACCAGGAGAGTGTTGTTTTTCCCCATCCCACGAGGCAGTGACCGGGGATCCCACAGCGCCGCCTGGTGACGGGCACGGGACATTACAAGTCCTGCACCTCCAGTGATCCAACAGCGCCACCTGGTGGCTACTATAGGACACTACAAGTTCTACATCTCCGGTGATCCAACAGCACCACCCGGTGAATGGTACAGGACATTGCAAGTTTTGCATCTCCAGTGACCCGACAACCCCCCCTGCTGACTGTGGTTGGAACTGCACCAAAGGGTGCAAAAAAAATTGAACTGTTTTACTCTTCCTTTTGCCAGTTTATCGGTTTGTTTTGGAAGGGGTTATTTGTGGGTATAGGAGTGTTGTTTGGTTGTTTTATTGGTTTTTTTCTCGTGTTTCTGTTGATACACATATACTTTTTAATAAAGGGCTGCTATTTTTCCCTTTTCCATAATTTGTTTTCCTTCAATTGGAGCCTATTAATTTTGGATTTATAATTGCCTAGAAAGAGAAGTTTGGGTCTTTTCTCTTAACCCATCCTCAGCAAAAGACCCTTGTCTCATTTAAACTGGGACACTAGGTCGAGCTAAGCCCATGGACGGGCTCGGCAAAGCCGGGCTCGGCAAAGCTGGGCTTTGCAAGGCCGGGCTCGGCAAGGCCGGGCTCGGTCAGGCCTGGCTTAGTTAAGCCAGGCATAGCTAGGCTGGGCTTAGCTAGGCCCATCTTAGCTAGGCCAGGTTTAGCTAGGCCTGGCTTAGCTAGGCCGGGTTTAGCAAGGCTGGGCTTAGCTAGGCCAGGTCAGCAAGGCCAGGCTTAGGAAAGCTGGGTCAGCAAGGCCGGGCTTAGGAAAGCCGGACTTGGCAAGGCCGGGCTCAGCAAAGGCGGGCTCGGCAAGGCTGGGTTAGGCAAAGCCGGGCTTGGCAAAGCCAGGCTTAGAAAAGCTGGCTTAGCAAGGCCTGGCTTAGCAAAGCTGGGCTCAGCAAAGCCGCCTCAGCAAGGTCGGGCTCAGCAAAGCCGGGCTTGGCAAAGCTGGGCTCGGCAAAGCCGGCTCAGCAAGGCCGGGCTCAGCAAACCTGCGCTCGGCAAACCTGGGCTCGGCAAAAAATTAGCAGTAGAAAGCTGGAGTCAAAATAATGACTTATGTTTCAGACAGTTTTGTAACAACTTTGATGATTTTTTTTCTTTAAGGGTTTAAAATGTCACCTTCTTTTGAACTTCCTATGAGGAGACGGGAGATAACAAAATTCTCACTTGTCGCAGTGAGGCAGGATTTTATGCTGAAATAGCAGGGAACTAGACTGATAGGCAATCAGGTGAATACTCATGAGGGCCAGGAACATTTTTTGCTTTGCGCTGGGAGGGTGCCATGCCCAACCCCCAGCTTTTCAGGAAGTTTTGACTCACAGAATAAAGCAAACACACATTCTGGGAGCTGCATTAATTCTGAGACTGAAAAAGAACAGGCTGCTTAGCGCCAACAACACAAATACAGTGAAGAGAACCCAAGCAGCAGGTGGTGAACTCTCCGGGATGGAGACTGTTCCCTTTCCCTTACAGTGACCAGCCCTTATGGTGAATCCAGCTCTACTAAGAAAACCAAAACACCCCGTACCTAAATGTTCCTCCTTGCTCTCCACAACCTTTAGCACAGTGCCGGGGCCAAAACGTTCAGCTCTAGCCTCCCACGGCGCCAAGACCCTGTCTCCAGGAGTGAGACGCTGTCTCCTGGCATCCTCGTAGTGGAGAATGTCGTAGAGAGGCGTTTCCTGCAGGCGGAGCTGTACCTTGCCTTTCCGAGCACGACTTTTGTCAAACTCAATTACAAAGCGTTCCCTGGAGCCCTACAAGAGTAAAACATGCGGTTTGCAAGGCAGACATCTGGGTCCAATTAACGGCCAAACATTAAGCGCTAAGAGGGAAGTGGCAGAAATCCCAGGAAGCAGGACGTGATCTGGAAATGCAGTTTTCCTCTTCTACTAGATTTTTCACTGCACTGCATCCATATTGGAATTTAAAAGTAAATAAAACGCTGGGGTTTAAGGGGGCTCACAGCCCTTCTCTTCCTTTCGCTTTGGATTTAGATTTTAGTGAGAACACATTTAGCGTGCTAAGGCAGAACTTCACCAGGAAAACCTCCCACAAGAAAGTGAGTAGCCAAAAGAAACTGCTACGCATGATGCAGTTCTCTACACAGCAGTCAGAAGGGTAACAAACCAGTAAAATGTCATAACTGTCAAAAATTGAAATGTTTTAATTTAAGCCTTCAGCAGTGGGTATGGGGAAGATCTATTACTGAAATCTCAGCCTTGTCTGCAGATCTGTGAGTGCACTTACACAAATAATACTTTCAGCTCCTACTCCAGTCATGCCACTTGTGCCTGTAACTGTCCCCATCTGTACCACTCCACACTGGAGCTTAGAGACTCATCTACACTAACAGTTCAGTTAAACAAGCTGCAAATGCAACTGTGAATGAACTGGGTTTTTAAAGAAAGCCTGCATCCAAAATCACCCCGCAATTCCCAGAAACAT
The DNA here is from genome assembly GCF_003031625.1 of Empidonax traillii. Lineage (NCBI taxonomy): Eukaryota > Metazoa > Chordata > Aves > Passeriformes > Tyrannidae > Empidonax > Empidonax traillii. Next base: position 2,046,818 of record NW_020955277.1, read on the forward strand.
AGATGGGAGAGAATGAGGAAAGCTCTCAGTTTGGTAAAGAGGAAGTGAACCCTGGAGACAGACATTTTGGATTAATAGTTGCTATTTAGCTAACCGACTTTGCTGCTAGACTGGGCAGAAGCAGACAACAGGGATAAGAGACCTGTTCTGTTTGTTTCTGAATAAAACCTTTTTATAACTACAAAAATGGACTGATCTCCAGGCTCCTTCTTCTTGCAGGGTTCCTCACAGTAAACAGCCAGTCAGCACCAGGTGACAGGTAACAGATTAAAATAGGATGTGGGTACACAACAGGGGTTATGAAGTGCCCTGTATCACAGGAGAGCCACCCCACAACAAGGACATGTGACTGGTGAGGAATGAGGACAACAGGGAAAAAAACCCACCGATGCTCTCACAGCACAGTTCCCAATAAATAGTTACCTTCACCTCTTGGGCAATGTGGCCCAGGTAGTAATAGCCATCAGTTTCTCTCCTTGCCAACACACGAGCCCCTCTCACTAAACGGGAAGCCTCTGGGGATGAATCAATGAAATGACTTTTTGCTGAGGGTATCAAGGGTGCACAAAGAGGACACAGGTTCCATGCACAAACAGGAAAGCTGTGGAAAAGAAAAATACAAGAAGTAATAAAGACCTTGGCAACAGAACTTCTGCAACTTACTGCAATGAAAACAAACTAAATCAATATGGACCACACCCCCCCCTGCAATAACTGTCTTTGATTCCTAGCTTTTCTCCTCTCTG